>NW_027286098.1:0-42126 GCF_022747635.1 Hetaerina americana
AATCCATTGGAATGATGGACGACATGAAATTTCCTTTGCGCATGGCAAGTGCGTTGGCACGGCCACGCATGAAATGAGATGAAATAAAAGTTCGTGCGAAAACTTACCCGACGCGCTTTACGAAAAGAAAACAATACTCCGTGACGTGTTGTTCATTTTACACGTTCTATGAATGTTATTCTTAATTTTTTTTTTTTCGTCCGTCCATGTCGCATCATCAATTTTAAATAGGACCGTTGTTTTTGCATGGCATTAATCATGATAAATGTTAACTTTGGGCGTGCTCGGTGGCGTGGGCATTGAGTGGCAAGCATCTTTGGAAGACATGATGGTCCTAAAAAGGACCGAGATTGGACGCTGTCTGCTGTCCTAGGTGCGCCGGTGGCGAAGCAGTGATGGTTCACTTCTTTTTCTGGGCGGCGGAAGGTTTCTTGGCGGCGGGCTTGGCCTTGGTGGGCGTCTTCTTGGGCTTGGGGGTCTTGGGTTTGGTGGCCGCCTTTTTCGCCTTCGACGGGGACTTTGCCGCCTTGGCGGCGGGTTTCCCAGCCGCCGGCTTCTTCTTTGGCTTGTCCGCCGCCTTCTTCGCCTTCTTGGCTGGTGGCGCGGACTTGCTTCGCTCCTTGGGCGCGGACCTCTTGGTGCCACTGGACGCCTTCTCGGAGGACTTCTTGGCTCCGACCGCTTTCGGTTTCTTTACTCCCGTCTTCTTGACGACCTTTTTCGCCTTGGTCGTCCCGCTGGCTGCCGCGGGTGCGGCCTTCTTGCTGTGGCTCAGCTTGAAGGAACCTGAGGCGCCCTTTCCCTTGGTCTGGACGAGAGTTCCGGCGGTGACGGCCGCCTTGAGGTACTTCTTGATGAAAGGCGAGAGCCTCTCGGCGTCCACTTTGTAGCTGGCTGCGATGTACTTCTTGATGGCTTGAAGGGAAGAGCCACCGCGCTCCTTGAGGCCCTTGACTGCGTTGTTAACCATCTCGGAAGTGGGCGGGTGCGACGGCTTTGCGCGAGCCTTCTTGGCTGCTCCGCCCTTGCTGGCCTTCTTGGAAGCCGCGGAGGTTCCTGAAGAAGGCAGGGGTTTTACTGCGACGGTGCCCGAAGGCTGGGCTGCCGGTGGTGCGGCTGCCGCTGCTCCAGATGCTGCGTCTGCCATGTTATCGGCTGCTGCGTGATGATAGAAAGAGAAAATTACCAAGACAGGATTTCATACGAAAGTCCACCTTGCTATCGTACCATTTCGGAGCAAAATACGATCTCTTCCTCTCGCCTCCGGTGCGCTTCTCGGATTGTTTGTACTCCACTCCTCCTCCGACTTTCGCGTTTCGGAGAGTGTCGGGGGCGCGTAACGAGGGCGCCTTGCGCCGCGGCGCCCGTCAGGGTTCCACCCTGTCGGCCGTGGCGGCGCCAGGCGTTTGGCGAGCCCAGTTCGTGTGCAGCGGGTCGTCAAAATACGGGTTGTCGTCCTGTCGAAGGCGTACCCGGGAATAAACGTTGCGCACGTTTCTACCGGGGTCGATTCCTCGAGATCCGAGGTAACGTACGTTCGAGGCCATCCTTCACCTGGTATTGGACGCGCTCGCGACCCGGTGGGCCGCGCGCCGGCCGCGGAAAGCGGCCCCGAGAAGACGGTCCCTTCGGACGCCTTCCCCCTGACTCGGCGCCTGTCAAACCTTCCTCCTGTTCCTCCCCGGTGCCTGTCCCGTAAGCGGACGTTTATGCATTTTTCGACGACTCGGGGGCGTCGCGACGCACCCACCTCCCGCGCCCGTGGGAAAGGATTATCGAGTCGCAAATGGAGACGGAGTCACCCGTTAAGCGCACGCCTTACGACGCGTCCGCGTGGGCTTCGAAATGGTTGCATGGGGTGGCCGAAGGGGAAAAAGAAATGAACTGTACGCACGCGAATGGGACGTCAAAGTTCACGTACAACAAAGTCGAGGATGGCGCCGAATTATGCTTTAGCCCCGTGAGCGGGCGGGAAAAACAATGTAGTAGCCGAGGGCGCGCAGTGGCGACCCGGCCGTGACGAGTTTCCAACGGCTTCGGACGTCGGTACCTCGTTGCGGGATGATGAATTTGTAGCAACCGGCATGTCATCGGAAACGAAATGATACTTCATCACGGGAAAACTCTTATTGTCGTTGAAACGGCGCCACATCCACGTTTCCGCGGATGTCTACCCTAGTTTCCTTGCACGTCTTTCGAAGAGGAGAGTCGTCTGCCGTCGACTTGTTATCGCGTTCATTTCTTTTATTACAAAGAAACACCTTCCTTCCCTGTGCGATGCGTTGGATGTGCTTTTCTCCACGGTGCCGTCAAGTTACGGAATACACCCCTACGACCTTAAAAAAAATCCCTCCCACACACACGCTGTATGTCACGTTAAATGACCCTGTGTGATGGGATACCTCGGGGACGTAGTCAACGTGAAAGCGACTCCTTGAAAACCAGGCTCTCGTAAGCGTACGTAATTCGTGTCGGCAACTTCGCTCGGTGCACATCCCCCGCCGTACGTCTTATTCACGGAAACTGCGAAAATAGGGCGCATCGCGGGATTGTATGCGCGATCATTACGATGGGAAACAGGCGTCTCGCGCCTTACTTCACCTAACTGGGTGTCTCACCTTAAGCGATCGTTTTACACGTATCAAATGGCATGGCATTTACCGTTACAACTGTGGGTTAAGTGATGGAGAGGTGACCGCTGTCGATAACTAATTTTGCGTACGGAAAAAAAAGAAAGAGCAATTGCAATCGCCATAAGCAAATAGGACAGATGCGTTTAACTCGATAATATCCACATCCCTTTCGTCGTAGTTGCGGAGCTATGACGGCTTGTATTCGTGTCTCAATATTTTTCAGTTGCTTCCAACCTAATTTCACATCGTTTCCACTTCTTTCCAATCGACATAATGTGTGTCCCTCCATGCCGTTGGAATAATATCTTTCATTAGAGCAATGGTCGACTTTTCCTTATAACTTTCGAGGGTCGGGATAGTGATTGACGGATGAGGTAGAGTGAATAGCCCTTACCTGGAAAACATTCCTGTGAATAAATAAAAAAAAAACGTGGGAAAAAGCCGTCGGGGCGTGATGCGGCGTTCAATAGTGATGACAGATTATACTATCTGGCGTAGGAAAGACTTGAATACGATTTTTCCTGGGATCGTAATCAGGGATCCAGGCTGGTTTCCAGTGCTTGCGGGTTGGGGGGACTAGGGGCGGAATTAACAGCCGGAACCGTTCATTCCTCTACGACCTCTCTTTCGTGGAACTCGTATCACCGTCGACAGTTCACGGAACATCATTTCTCGGTTCTGTCTCGAAGAAGCCCCTGTGTTAATTCAATTACTCAGTATCTACTTCGTTCTGCATTACTTAATCAATACATGTGGACCCATCAAATATTTCATCCCCGTTCATTGTTGATTCCTTGAGGTTCCTAGCGATGCGGAAGCAACTTTATCGTCACGAGTAATAAAAGAACGATGATTAACAATTTTAAGCTGTCTGGTACCTAGCACATCACCATAAAAGATACGAAATAAGCATTCCAGTGAACAGGAAAACAAATAGTCGTCTTTTCCCCGGCCAATCTGGGATCATTGCAATGTGAAGCGAAAGTCAATCGGGAGTAAAGAGGATTCAATCCACTCGCGATGAAGTAGACGACTGAAGGTTGCGTAGGTCTATGTGCACGTTCGTGTGTGTTAGTTTCTAGTGTTCATATGTAAATGACAGTTGTGTCAATGGGGGAACGTTATTCGAAAGTAACACTAGTTGACTCGAATTTAATCATTCTTATTACCAGTAGTTGCATTGCAAAATTTGACATTATCACGGCAGGAGGTAGGTATTTTGGTGATGACTGTCATAAATGTTCGCTAATGGAGGATGTTTGTCATCCATTCCGAGATTTTGAAAAAAAACTGTCTCCGTTTACATATCGCTGCGTACCCGAGATATTTTACTAATTTGGTACTCTGTGTGGATGAATTTATTAACAGATGTCATAAGGGTGATTTCAACTACACAAATTTGACAAAGTTCGATGTTAAGTATTAACGCCTCGCTGTGACTGGTATGACATTACATGATATCCCGGTGATTAAGCATCACCACAACTGCTAAGGTAATTAATCGTCATGGTGTATATCATGAGTCTTAAAATCACACGATCGTTATGAAATGTACACCGCTTCACGGCTCGTCGGCATTTTCTCCCGTCCGTAGTTAAGTTGTATGTTACTAAGTTGCCTAGGCAAGGACGTTATTCCATTCCCGGCCACTGTTACTAGGTGAATCTGATTAAATATCGCTTCACGAATCACTATTGTCCTCAAAGCCGAGCGTCCTTCGGTTAACGCCACTGCGGGAAATCGGTTGTCGAATACGGTGATGTGACGATCTCGTGTACCAAGTGTCAAATTACGGCCGGGGTGGATTCTTCAATGGGGCTAATGCGGTAAAGATTTTCACCAAATTTGCAGAAAGTAGAAATGCTAAAAGGACGGACAGGTAGGCACATGCGGCAACCTTTTTCGTCAGAAATGCACTCGGAAAGAAAGCAGTTGTAGGAAGAGTTGCCTTAATGAAAACGTTATGCAATCATCTCATAAATGATTATACCGGCCGCTAATTTTAAAGATTCTTCTTTCACGTCAAACTTCGACCTCTTTTCCCTAGATTTCATTTTCCTAATCCCGCAAAGAAATAAACAACATTAACGTGTGCCTTCCATCCCTTGTGTATCAACGTAATAAAATTAGCGGGTAAGTTGGGACTGGGACCATTTAACTTTTGCCTAGAGAAACATTTTCTGTTCTGTGGCGTGACAAGACAAGTAAAGATTTCTTGAAAGGTTAATTTCGTTCAAAGGAAGGGAATGAGCCGTCTCGCACCGGGAAAACCTTCGTGTCCCGCGGAAGGGACCCCGGTGCAAAACTATATCAAGAATCGGTCATTTGGAGGCATGGTGATCAAAGAACTGGTGTACTTCTCACGTCTGTCTCGATGCATTTGTAATCAATTGCTGTTAAATCGTTGCAGTATCGCAAAATTATAGCGGAAAAGGATGAAAAATCATTCATTCGACGTTGAAATACTTGGGGGATTCGTTCAGAGGAGGTTTATCAACATTGTTTCAGCGAGATGCCGATTTTCCAAGAAGGAAACCCGGTGCCCATTATATAAATTGTTATTTGTGCGAATGATGCTGATTCCATATGCTGTGAACGACGATGCATTCCGTAGAAATAGTTTCTGGGAATTGATTGATTGGATAGAATTAGCACAATGGAAAATCCACGGAAGCGCTCACTGCCCGCCATTTTGTTTATTGCGACGCCTGCTCGTCACGACTTGGTGAATGTACAAGGAACGCTGTTGCCCAGCTGCGTTCTATGCTTGCGAGGGTCATGGTTTCCACAGAAATTTCTTCCTCGTGCGGAATGCCACGTGGGTCATTGCGACAGCCCTTTTCTGGTTAACGTAGAAACTTGGGGCGAGGACGGGTCGCATTACCTGCCTGCCTCCTCGCGTTGAACCCCCGAGGAGTTTTACGACGCAGCGGATGGGACGGGAGGTTAAGCGGAATTAGCCTTCGCGGAAAAACGGCCGCGTGGGAAGGGCATGTGGGAACCTGTCATTTACTGCCCCTGGAAGTGAAGCAGGAGCAACGTGACCACAAGCGTACCAGTTTCGGAGGGACGCCGTGAATCCATATTATTTTTGACGGAGGGAGACATGTAAGTCAAGGCTTACGTCTGAGAAACGAGCATAGCAGGTCAGTGGTTTGAAAAGTACTGGGTGAAAGGGAAGTAATCATGGGAATATAATATTTTTTCCTTAATATCTCGACGGTCATTTTCATCAAATGCAGACGCATAGCAGTAGAAAATATATTTGAGTAGGAGGTTAGAAATTCGTCCATCTTTTATTGTCATAAGTTTCTCCTTTACATTTACTCTATTTTTTCGTGAACCGCGCGCGTGCACACCAGGTAAGTAGTTGGTGAATCGGAGGAAAGCGTGGGACTCTTTACGTTTATTTATGTACGTCCTTTGCGGCCGAGTATTGACGATTGCCCATCGCAGTCGGGTATTTGAAAACTGAAGATTATTTCATGGCCCTTAGAAGGGCCGTTAGGATGCATCAAAGCAATCCCGTCGAGGAATTTACTTTGAGCTGGTGTACTTGGTGACGGCCTTGGTCCCCTCGGAGACGGCGTGCTTGGCCAGCTCACCGGGAAGCAAGAGCCTGACGGCGGTCTGCACCTCCCGGCTGGTGATGGTGGAGCGCTTGTTGTAGTGAGCCAGGCGAGAAGCTTCGGCGGCGATTCTCTCGAAAATGTCGTTGACGAAGCTGTTCATGATGCTCATGGCCTTGCTGGAGATTCCGGTGTCGGGGTGCACCTGCTTCAGCACTTTGTAGATGTAGATTGCGTAGCTCTCCTTCCTCCTGCGCTTCTTCTTCTTGTCTCCCTTGGAGATGTTCTTCTGGGCCTTGCCCGCTTTCTTCGCAGCCTTTCCGCTCGTCTTGGGTGGCATGGTGATCACGTTCGGCGAACGGGGTCGATTTCAGTATTTTTGCCTAACATCAGTCGCCTGCTTATGTACCCCTGGTCCGTTCCGTGAGCCGAATCTCCTCGACGACCAATCACGTAAAAGCATGATGTGGCGTCGCTCGGACGGCGGCAGCCTATATAAATGCGCCCAGGAGTCGGACAGCGATTAGACAGCACTACCAGATAAAGAAGCATTCAGCCATGTCCGGACGAGGAAAGGGAGGAAAAGTGAAGGGGAAGTCCAAGTCCCGCTCCAGCAGGGCCGGTCTTCAGTTTCCGGTCGGTCGTATCCACCGTCTGCTCCGCAAGGGGAACTATGCCGAGCGTGTTGGTGCCGGTGCCCCAGTCTACTTGGCCGCCGTCATGGAGTACCTGGCCGCGGAAGTCCTCGAGTTGGCCGGTAACGCTGCCAGGGACAACAAGAAGACGAGAATCATCCCTCGTCACTTGCAGTTGGCCATCCGCAACGACGAGGAGTTGAATAAGCTCCTGTCGGGCGTTACCATCGCTCAGGGAGGTGTCCTTCCGAACATCCAGGCGGTGCTCCTGCCCAAGAAGACTGAGAAGAAGGCATAAGCATCACGCTGTGCGCATAAAAGGTCCTTTTCAGGACCAGAACATACTAGAGAGATGTACGCGATAAATGTCATGTGAAAAAAAAAATAATAACAATAAACGTGATAAGCATAGGGACTGAAAAGTGGAGCTATAATTGGGCTAAGGTAAACGATGGGAAATACAGCGTATAAAAAGTGAAAGCGTTCGCTGAAATGCAACGAAGAATGATTGAAGGTGACACTGATTCGTTTACGATGTATTTCATAGTCTGTCATAAAATTTCACCTGCAATCTGCCGCTCATTTCTTGTTAACATGCATGGTTGCAACGGCGCGATATACATTGTCGCCAGTCCGTTGCCACGTGCTAATTCATGTACGGTTGCAACGGCGCGATTTACATTGTCGCCAGTCCGTTGCCACGTGCTTATTCCGATTCGCTGACAATGTCTTTTACGTCGGTAATGGCTCATACAATTTCAACTCTATTATCACCGCCATTTTTTTTCCGGTGCGTTCGAACAGGTCTTACTTTACTATTTATCGCCGTCACACACGCTATGGCGAATAGGGAATAATTTTTCGTTCCGTTATGGCAAAGGATTGGCTCCATCTCTGAACATTGTATTGGTCCTTAGAAGGACCTTTTTTATCGACGTACGCCGGGTGTCGGATGGCGATCCCGTCGCGTCGTGTCTAACCGCCAAACCCGTAGAGAGTGCGGCCCTGTCTCTTGAGTGCGTACACGACGTCCATGGCTGTGACGGTCTTCCTCTTGGCGTGTTCGGTGTAGGTGACGGCGTCACGAATAACGTTCTCAAGGAACACCTTGAGCACACCGCGCGTCTCCTCGTAGATGAGTCCGGAGATACGCTTCACTCCACCTCGGCGGGCGAGACGGCGGATGGCCGGCTTGGTGATGCCCTGGATGTTATCGCGGAGAACTTTGCGATGACGTTTGGCTCCTCCCTTTCCCAGGCCTTTTCCTCCCTTGCCGCGTCCAGTCATCTCTGTAGTCTGCTCGTAGTAAGGGCTGCTGTCTGATGACCTGAAATGCACCTTCGCCGGTATTTATAAACGTCGCCGCCGCGGCGATGACGTACCCGACCTCTCCACCAATCAGCGTCGCCCGTACTATCTGGCGCCATTCTCGGAAGTGCTTAAAAGACGGCGTTGACCCGGCTTTTTACAGATCGCAGAAATGGCACGTACGAAGCAGACAGCCCGCAAGTCCACCGGAGGAAAGGCCCCGAGGAAGCAGCTGGCCACCAAGGCCGCTCGCAAGAGCGCGCCGGCGACGGGAGGCGTCAAGAAGCCCCACAGGTACCGCCCCGGTACCGTGGCCCTTCGTGAGATCAGGAGATACCAGAAGAGCACGGAGCTCCTCATCCGCAAGCTGCCCTTCCAGCGCCTGGTGCGTGAGATCGCCCAGGACTTCAAGACCGATCTTCGGTTCCAGAGCTCCGCCGTCATGGCTCTCCAGGAGGCCAGCGAGGCTTACCTAGTGGGTCTCTTTGAGGACACCAACCTCTGCGCCATCCACGCTAAGCGTGTGACCATCATGCCCAAGGACATCCAGCTGGCCCGCCGTATCCGCGGAGAGCGAGCTTAGAAAGCTACTTTCGGCCGAAAAACAAAGGTCCTTTTCAGGACCAGTACATACTTAAAAGTTTGAATTTAGCACGATCGCACAATAATTGACGACGATGTAAATCCATTGGAATGATGGACGACATGAAATTTCCTTTGCGCATGGCAAGTGCGTTGGCACGGCCACGCATGAAATGAGATGAAATAAAAGTTCGTGCGAAAACTTACCCGACGCGCTTTACGAAAAGAAAACAATACTCCGTGACGTGTTGTTCATTTTACACGTTCTATGAATGTTATTCTTAATTTTTTTTTTTTCGTCCGTCCATGTCGCATCATCAATTTTAAATAGGACCGTTGTTTTTGCATGGCATTAATCATGATAAATGTTAACTTTGGGCGTGCTCGGTGGCGTGGGCATTGAGTGGCAAGCATCTTTGGAAGACATGATGGTCCTAAAAAGGACCGAGATTGGACGCTGTCTGCTGTCCTAGGTGCGCCGGTGGCGAAGCAGTGATGGTTCACTTCTTTTTCTGGGCGGCGGAAGGTTTCTTGGCGGCGGGCTTGGCCTTGGTGGGCGTCTTCTTGGGCTTGGGGGTCTTGGGTTTGGTGGCCGCCTTTTTCGCCTTCGACGGGGACTTTGCCGCCTTGGCGGCGGGTTTCCCAGCCGCCGGCTTCTTCTTTGGCTTGTCCGCCGCCTTCTTCGCCTTCTTGGCTGGTGGCGCGGACTTGCTTCGCTCCTTGGGCGCGGACCTCTTGGTGCCACTGGACGCCTTCTCGGAGGACTTCTTGGCTCCGACCGCTTTCGGTTTCTTTACTCCCGTCTTCTTGACGACCTTTTTCGCCTTGGTCGTCCCGCTGGCTGCCGCGGGTGCGGCCTTCTTGCTGTGGCTCAGCTTGAAGGAACCTGAGGCGCCCTTTCCCTTGGTCTGGACGAGAGTTCCGGCGGTGACGGCCGCCTTGAGGTACTTCTTGATGAAAGGCGAGAGCCTCTCGGCGTCCACTTTGTAGCTGGCTGCGATGTACTTCTTGATGGCTTGAAGGGAAGAGCCACCGCGCTCCTTGAGGCCCTTGACTGCGTTGTTAACCATCTCGGAAGTGGGCGGGTGCGACGGCTTTGCGCGAGCCTTCTTGGCTGCTCCGCCCTTGCTGGCCTTCTTGGAAGCCGCGGAGGTTCCTGAAGAAGGCAGGGGTTTTACTGCGACGGTGCCCGAAGGCTGGGCTGCCGGTGGTGCGGCTGCCGCTGCTCCAGATGCTGCGTCTGCCATGTTATCGGCTGCTGCGTGATGATAGAAAGAGAAAATTACCAACCACGATGTTTCACCGGCTTTCTCCATGCCGGCTCCTTCCGCTGCCCAGCATTTCTGCTCTTCAGCGGTGATGCACTCGGCGAAACGCCCGGAATCCTAAGGGACTCCGTCAATATCGAACCTTTTCAAAGCATAAATGCCCGAAAAGGCCGAAAGGATGAAGTTCCCGAAGGACCCCGTCACTGTCGTACCATTTCGGAGCATGTGGCTCCGAAATGGCCGCTGGACTTTCTGCGTTTCGCCGGCGGCTGGTCTTCCTCGTTGCCGGTGCCCGCGCATGGACGTGGATGCTTATCCCACGGGAGAACCACAGCATCAGTGATGCTGCGGATTTCCCCGTGGGATGATGATGCCGCTCGATCCCGGAACATGGCCGTCCGCTCACGAAGGACTGCATCCAGTGGTGGTAATTTTCCGATTTCATAAAGCGCCTCGTTCCCTGGTTTCCAACCAAGGCGCAGCGTCGCCCGCAGACTCTTCCTGTCCGCGGTGCACAGGATTCTCTCCGCCTTCTTGCCCATAACGCCGCACCACGCAGGCGCCGCGTACGTGAGGTTGGGGCGAAGCACCGCCGCGAAAAGTTGAAGCCGCCGGCGGAGAGGAAGGCACGGATGGCCAAGTATGGGCGCGAGGAGATGCCGCCGAGATGCCGCAATCCCGGATGTCCGCTTGGCGTGGTTCACCATGTTGAGGCGCTTGTCGAGAAGTACGCCCAGGTAGAGAACGGATCTCTTCCAGGGAACTTCCGTGAGTCCGACGAGAATTTCGCCGGGCTCCTTCGGTCCCTTGGAAAAGACGATCGCCTGGGTTTTCTTCTCGTTGACGCCAAAGCGCCAAAGGGAAAACCACGCCGTGAGAGCGTCGACCGCCCGCTGCAGGTATCGCGCTGCCAGATGTTGCCGAGAAGAACGTGCCAAGATCGCTGAATCGTCGGCGTATGTTGCGACGAGGACGTTGGTTCCGAAGTCACCGGGGATGTCCGAAGAGTAGATATTGAAGAGGAGCGGCGAGAGCAGACTTCCCTGCGGAACGCCCGCTCGTATGCTCCTCTTCTCGGAGAGCGCGTCGCCCCAGCTGACCCGGAACGTCCTGCCGCGAAGCCATGATGCAGCGATGTTCGTCCACCAGCGAGGAAACCCGAAGCAATCAAGCTTCCACAGCAAGCCGTCATGCCACACCCGATCGAACGCCTTGCTGATGTCAAAGAAGGCGCCGACGGTGGAGTGCCGTCGGTTGAAACCTTCCGTGACGTAATTCAGCAGGCGCGCGATCTGATGAGTCGTGGAATGTTCGCTGCGGAAGCCGAATTGGTGCTCAGGTAGGATGTTCAGCTCCTCGGTGATGGCGATCAGGTGACGAAGAAGGACCCGCTCGAACAGTTTTCCCAGGCCGTCGAGCAAAGAGATTGGGCGATAATTCGCCGGCGAAGGTGATTTCCCTTCCTTAGGAATGCACACAACACGCGCCTCTTTCCACCGGGATGGGAAATACCCGATGGCGAGACACGCATTGAATATGCATAACATAAATGAGGCAAGGGAAATCGGCATCTGGGCGATTACGGCATTCGAGATACCGTCCGGCCCCGGTGCCTTCCGCGGCTTCAGAGTCTTTATGGCCCCTCTAAGGTCCTCCTCCACGATGGTCGGCGGCAGCTCTTCTCGGTCTCGGGAGTGGTGCGGCGTTCTCGGCGGGATGACACGGGAAGTCAGCGGATCGGGCTGGTCCATATCACCTTCGGAAGGAGAAAAGACGTCCTCCAAATGGACCGCCATCCCCGAAGCTTTCTCCTCCGGCGAGCGCAGAAATCCGTTGGCAGCAATCAGCGGGGCTTCCTCCCGGGACTCCCCGCGGAGGGACCTTGCCATTCTCCACATCGAGCCGTCTTCTGGAGAGAGAGAGGAAACCTTTTTCTCCCAGGAGGCGGTTCTCAGGGCCAGGATGTCGGTGCGAATACGGCGCTGGGCGGCGTTCAGCTGGGCCTTGTCGGACGGGCAGCGGGTGCTTTGAAAGCGGCGCCGCAGGCGATTTTTCTCCCGGATGTCCTCGCGGATGGATCGCGGAAGCGCCAGGTGGTTCCAGGAGCGACGGCAGGTTACGGGAATCGAAGCCGCTACCGCCGACTGCACGGTTTCCGTGATAAAATCAACCTGACGGTCGATTTCATCGGGAGAACCAAGAGCCGGAGGCAGCGAAGTGGCCGTGATTCCGTCCGTAATCCTGCGCCGGAGAGAATCCCAGTCCGCTGCGGCGTAGTTCAAGGTTTTTCGCGTCTCAGCTTCCTTGGGGCGTCGTCCGAAGTGAAGAAGAACCGGCAGGTGGTCACTGTCAAGTGCAAAAAGCGCTCTCGCGGAGAGCGCTGAATGCAGCCCGGCGTACACAGCGATGTCCAAGACGTCGCTCGTTCCGCAGGTCGCGAAATGAGACGGCGTTCGAGGACCGATGACGGAGAGCCGCTCGGCCGAAGTCCACTGCCGCAGGCGATATCCCCGGGCGTTGGCAACCCGAGAATGCCAGTCCGGATGCTTCGCGTTGAAGTCCCCCGCGACGATCGCAGAAGTAGATTCCGCGAAGATCGACGCGAGTTCATCTGTGCGAAGCATCGCCTGAGGTGATATGTAGACCGAAGCAAGACGAAGAGGTCCCTCGCCGCACTCCAGGTCTATGGCAGTGGCTTCCGTTGAAAGAAATGGCCGTAGCGGGAAACGCTGTGCACGCAGGTGCTCCGCGACCAGGATCGCCGTTCCTCCTCCGCGGCGCGACCGGTCGTCGCGAAACACGCGGAAGCCTGGAACAGTCCACCGATCCCCTGGGCCCAGGAACGTCTCCTGCAGTAGAGCGACCTCACATCTCTGCCGAGACAGAAATGCGAGGAGCTCCGGCGTCTTCCTTGCCGTCGCGCCGCCCACGTTCCACGACGCGATGACGATGTTCCGGCGTTTCGGCAAGGAATTATCCATGTCGGGCCGCAAGGAGAGAAGGCAGCTGCTGCAGCGTCGCCGAGAGCACCTGGAGCTGGGACTGCAGAGCAGCCGAGATGGTGGCCAGCGTCCCCAGAACGCTGAGAAGGGCATCTCCGTCGGCGGCAGTGACAGAGTCCGGCGTGGCCCCCGAAAGGACCGACGGCTGCTGGGTCGCCGACGCTTGGAGACGGCGGCGCTCGCGCAGTGGAATGCGGAGCGATTCGGCCGTCTCAGTGGTGGTCGTGGATGGAGTTGGCAGCACCGGGAAATTCACGCCGAGGCGCGGACGTGGTGCAGGACGTTGTGGTGCCGGGCCGCGAGACGCGTCTCCTCCTCGCCAGGCGTTGGTCGTCCCCAAGGAAGGAACCTTCTTCGCCGACGCGTTGGGTGCGGCAGCAGGTGGTGCGGCCTTCGCGCCAGCTTGATTGGCGGCTCCTTTTCCGCGGCGTCCGCGGCGTTTTCTCGAGGGCTTTTCCTCGCGGCGCTCCTTCTCCATCCTCCACTTTTCGCAAAGTGGAGAAAAGGCCGTGTGCTCGCCGCCGCAGCTCGGGCACTTCTCGGCGCCTGTCCGCGGACAGTCCTGAAGGCAGTGGCCTTCCGAACAGCGCGGGCAACGTGGAGAGGCCGAACAAAAGAAGCTGCCGTGGCCGAAGCGGGAGCAACGGTGGCAGAGCTGCGGGTCCCGGTACACGTAGAGGCGTACGGAGACGATGCAATTGCCCACGCTCCGGATCGCCTTGATGGAGGAGATGGGCCAGGCTGCAGTCGTGGCGATGGCGACCACAAAAACGCCGATAGGTTTCCCTTCGGCGGTCAGCTGTCGTCCTCGTCGCGCGTTGATATCCATGGATCTCAGATCTTCAAGAAGATCCTCGACCCGATGGCGAGATGACAATCCCCGGAACGTAAAAGATGTCGTCTTCTCCTCTCCTACGCCCCAGGTTGACATCTGCGCGTCGGCAGCAGAAAGAGCAGCTCGTAGCGTCCGGAAATCATCCATGGTCCTGGTCTGGACCCGGGCAGATGATTCACCGTACGCCACGGTGAAGGATTGATCCGCGACCGAGGACCGGATCATTTCGCGAAACGCTTGTACGTCCTCGACATCGTAAACGATGAGCGGAGGAGGTCGAGCGCCGCGACTAGGGCGTGGTGGAGCACAAGCGGCGGACGAACCCTGCTCAGGAGGAGAGTCCGTTGCCATGGCGACCGGTTCGGATGAATCGGTCGCGGGGGCGAGAGCCGAGAACGAGTTGCTCGTCGGCACGGGCACGAATGCGTCGGCCGACGTGCGCGCACGTTTCAGAGCGGCATCGCTCAGAGGCGTAAATGGCCGACGAACGCCGGGCCGAGATGGTGCAGTCGGCGTCTCCTTAAAAATGGGGGCGAGTATTTTAATAGTCCTCTTCGGGAAGACGAAGCCGTCGCTATCGACCGGCGAGCCGGGACGGGAGGCACCAGGCGACGCGGTAGTCGCCATGGCAGAAGAGGAGAGAGCTGAGCCCCTATCCACTGCTGACGGTGTGTTGCAGTCAGTGGATTGATGAGTTGGCGTATGGTCCTTTATTAATGTTGGTAAATGTTGTGTTGATACGCAGATCAGGAAGAAATCACAGGCCGGATAAGCGCACAGCCGGAAAATTGAAAATTACCACTTCCTTGGTTCCACCGGCTCCTTGCCGGTTTTCTCTTTCGCTGCCCAGCGCTTGGCTCTTCAGCGTTGCTTCATTCGGCGATGCACGGAGTCCCGAACGACCCCGCCACTATCGTACCATTTCGGAGCATGTGGCTCCGAAAGGTCCGATAGTTTTTCGCCGCTTTTTCGGCGGCAGGTCTTCGTCTCGTCCACTGCCGGCGCAGGGACGTGGATGTTTATCCCACGGGAACACCATGACATCCGTGATGCCGTGGATTTCTCCGTGGGATGACGAAGCAGCAACGCGTCGGAAGCGCTGGGTCCGCTCTTGCAGCTCCTCTAGGAGAGGATGGATTCCGGCGATCTGCCACAGCGCCGCATTCCCGGGTTTAAACCCGAGACGAAGTGTCGCCCGCAGATTAATCCGGTCCGCGACTTCGATGGTATGTCTTGCGTCGAATCGCATGAGGCCGCTCCACGCGGGAGCCGCGTATGCGAGAGTCGGACGCAAGACAGCCGCGAACAGGTGGAGACGTCTGCGCAGCGGGACGTTCGGATTTCCGAGGATCGGCGCGAGGAGATGACGCCTGGATGCTGCTATGCCTGATGCCCTTGTCGCGTGGCGGTGCATGGAGAGACGTTTATCGAGGACTACGCCCAGGTAAAGGACCGCCTCTTTCCAAGGAACCTCTGTCACGCCGACGAGAATTTCGCCGGGCTCCTTCGGCCCCTTAGAAAAGACGATCGCCTGGGTTTTGTCCTCGTTGACACCGACTCTCCAGCGGGAATACCAGTTGACAAGGGCATCTACCGCCCTCTGGAGATACTTCGCTGCCAGGTGCTGTCTGCAGGATCTTGCCAAGATCGCCGTGTCGTCCGCGTACGTTGCGATGAGAACGTTGCTTCCGTGGTCCGCTGGGATGTCCGCGGTGAAGATGTTGAAGAGAAGCGGCGAGAGCAAACTCCCTTGCGGAACGCCTGCTCTGATTTTCCGCTTCTCCGATGTTGCGTCGCCCCAGCTTACACGAAAGCTTCGTTCCCGAAGCCAAGATGCCGCTATCCTCGTCCACCATCCAGGAAAACCGAAGCACTCCAGCTTCCACAGCAATCCCTCGTGCCACACCCGATCGAACGCCTTGCTGACGTCAAAGAAGGCGCCGGCGGTGGAATGCCGTCGGTTGAAACCTTCAGTGACGAAGTTCAGCAGACGGGCGACCTGGTGCGTCGTGGAGTGCTCGCTGCGAAAGCCGAATTGGTGCTCCGGCAGGACGTTCAGCTCCTCTGCGATGATGACGAGGTGACGAAGAAGGACCCGCTCGAACAGCTTTCCCAGGCCGTCGAGCAACGAGATTGGACGGAAGTTCCCCGGCGATGGCGATTTCCCCGCTTTCGGAATGCATACAACGCGGGCCTCCTTCCACCGGGATGAAAATTACCAAGACAGGATTTCATACGAAAGTCCACCTTGCTATCGTACCATTTCGGAGCAAAATACGATCTCTTCCTCTCGCCTCCGGTGCGCTTCTCGGATTGTTTGTACTCCACTCCTCCTCCGACTTTCGCGTTTCGGAGAGTGTCGGGGGCGCGTAACGAGGGCGCCTTGCGCCGCGGCGCCCGTCAGGGTTCCACCCTGTCGGCCGTGGCGGCGCCAGGCGTTTGGCGAGCCCAGTTCGTGTGCAGCGGGTCGTCAAAATACGGGTTGTCGTCCTGTCGAAGGCGTACCCGGGAATAAACGTTGCGCACGTTTCTACCGGGGTCGATTCCTCGAGATCCGAGGTAACGTACGTTCGAGGCCATCCTTCACCTGGTATTGGACGCGCTCGCGACCCGGTGGGCCGCGCGCCGGCCGCGGAAAGCGGCCCCGAGAAGACGGTCCCTTCGGACGCCTTCCCCCTGACTCGGCGCCTGTCAAACCTTCCTCCTGTTCCTCCCCGGTGCCTGTCCCGTAAGCGGACGTTTATGCATTTTTCGACGACTCGGGGGCGTCGCGACGCACCCACCTCCCGCGCCCGTGGGAAAGGATTATCGAGTCGCAAATGGAGACGGAGTCACCCGTTAAGCGCACGCCTTACGACGCGTCCGCGTGGGCTTCGAAATGGTTGCATGGGGTGGCCGAAGGGGAAAAAGAAATGAACTGTACGCACGCGAATGGGACGTCAAAGTTCACGTACAACAAAGTCGAGGATGGCGCCGAATTATGCTTTAGCCCCGTGAGCGGGCGGGAAAAACAATGTAGTAGCCGAGGGCGCGCAGTGGCGACCCGGCCGTGACGAGTTTCCAACGGCTTCGGACGTCGGTACCTCGTTGCGGGATGATGAATTTGTAGCAACCGGCATGTCATCGGAAACGAAATGATACTTCATCACGGGAAAACTCTTATTGTCGTTGAAACGGCGCCACATCCACGTTTCCGCGGATGTCTACCCTAGTTTCCTTGCACGTCTTTCGAAGAGGAGAGTCGTCTGCCGTCGACTTGTTATCGCGTTCATTTCTTTTATTACAAAGAAACACCTTCCTTCCCTGTGCGATGCGTTGGATGTGCTTTTCTCCACGGTGCCGTCAAGTTACGGAATACACCCCTACGACCTTAAAAAAAATCCCTCCCACACACACGCTGTATGTCACGTTAAATGACCCTGTGTGATGGGATACCTCGGGGACGTAGTCAACGTGAAAGCGACTCCTTGAAAACCAGGCTCTCGTAAGCGTACGTAATTCGTGTCGGCAACTTCGCTCGGTGCACATCCCCCGCCGTACGTCTTATTCACGGAAACTGCGAAAATAGGGCGCATCGCGGGATTGTATGCGCGATCATTACGATGGGAAACAGGCGTCTCGCGCCTTACTTCACCTAACTGGGTGTCTCACCTTAAGCGATCGTTTTACACGTATCAAATGGCATGGCATTTACCGTTACAACTGTGGGTTAAGTGATGGAGAGGTGACCGCTGTCGATAACTAATTTTGCGTACGGAAAAAAAAGAAAGAGCAATTGCAATCGCCATAAGCAAATAGGACAGATGCGTTTAACTCGATAATATCCACATCCCTTTCGTCGTAGTTGCGGAGCTATGACGGCTTGTATTCGTGTCTCAATATTTTTCAGTTGCTTCCAACCTAATTTCACATCGTTTCCACTTCTTTCCAATCGACATAATGTGTGTCCCTCCATGCCGTTGGAATAATATCTTTCATTAGAGCAATGGTCGACTTTTCCTTATAACTTTCGAGGGTCGGGATAGTGATTGACGGATGAGGTAGAGTGAATAGCCCTTACCTGGAAAACATTCCTGTGAATAAATAAAAAAAAAACGTGGGAAAAAGCCGTCGGGGCGTGATGCGGCGTTCAATAGTGATGACAGATTATACTATCTGGCGTAGGAAAGACTTGAATACGATTTTTCCTGGGATCGTAATCAGGGATCCAGGCTGGTTTCCAGTGCTTGCGGGTTGGGGGGACTAGGGGCGGAATTAACAGCCGGAACCGTTCATTCCTCTACGACCTCTCTTTCGTGGAACTCGTATCACCGTCGACAGTTCACGGAACATCATTTCTCGGTTCTGTCTCGAAGAAGCCCCTGTGTTAATTCAATTACTCAGTATCTACTTCGTTCTGCATTACTTAATCAATACATGTGGACCCATCAAATATTTCATCCCCGTTCATTGTTGATTCCTTGAGGTTCCTAGCGATGCGGAAGCAACTTTATCGTCACGAGTAATAAAAGAACGATGATTAACAATTTTAAGCTGTCTGGTACCTAGCACATCACCATAAAAGATACGAAATAAGCATTCCAGTGAACAGGAAAACAAATAGTCGTCTTTTCCCCGGCCAATCTGGGATCATTGCAATGTGAAGCGAAAGTCAATCGGGAGTAAAGAGGATTCAATCCACTCGCGATGAAGTAGACGACTGAAGGTTGCGTAGGTCTATGTGCACGTTCGTGTGTGTTAGTTTCTAGTGTTCATATGTAAATGACAGTTGTGTCAATGGGGGAACGTTATTCGAAAGTAACACTAGTTGACTCGAATTTAATCATTCTTATTACCAGTAGTTGCATTGCAAAATTTGACATTATCACGGCAGGAGGTAGGTATTTTGGTGATGACTGTCATAAATGTTCGCTAATGGAGGATGTTTGTCATCCATTCCGAGATTTTGAAAAAAAACTGTCTCCGTTTACATATCGCTGCGTACCCGAGATATTTTACTAATTTGGTACTCTGTGTGGATGAATTTATTAACAGATGTCATAAGGGTGATTTCAACTACACAAATTTGACAAAGTTCGATGTTAAGTATTAACGCCTCGCTGTGACTGGTATGACATTACATGATATCCCGGTGATTAAGCATCACCACAACTGCTAAGGTAATTAATCGTCATGGTGTATATCATGAGTCTTAAAATCACACGATCGTTATGAAATGTACACCGCTTCACGGCTCGTCGGCATTTTCTCCCGTCCGTAGTTAAGTTGTATGTTACTAAGTTGCCTAGGCAAGGACGTTATTCCATTCCCGGCCACTGTTACTAGGTGAATCTGATTAAATATCGCTTCACGAATCACTATTGTCCTCAAAGCCGAGCGTCCTTCGGTTAACGCCACTGCGGGAAATCGGTTGTCGAATACGGTGATGTGACGATCTCGTGTACCAAGTGTCAAATTACGGCCGGGGTGGATTCTTCAATGGGGCTAATGCGGTAAAGATTTTCACCAAATTTGCAGAAAGTAGAAATGCTAAAAGGACGGACAGGTAGGCACATGCGGCAACCTTTTTCGTCAGAAATGCACTCGGAAAGAAAGCAGTTGTAGGAAGAGTTGCCTTAATGAAAACGTTATGCAATCATCTCATAAATGATTATACCGGCCGCTAATTTTAAAGATTCTTCTTTCACGTCAAACTTCGACCTCTTTTCCCTAGATTTCATTTTCCTAATCCCGCAAAGAAATAAACAACATTAACGTGTGCCTTCCATCCCTTGTGTATCAACGTAATAAAATTAGCGGGTAAGTTGGGACTGGGACCATTTAACTTTTGCCTAGAGAAACATTTTCTGTTCTGTGGCGTGACAAGACAAGTAAAGATTTCTTGAAAGGTTAATTTCGTTCAAAGGAAGGGAATGAGCCGTCTCGCACCGGGAAAACCTTCGTGTCCCGCGGAAGGGACCCCGGTGCAAAACTATATCAAGAATCGGTCATTTGGAGGCATGGTGATCAAAGAACTGGTGTACTTCTCACGTCTGTCTCGATGCATTTGTAATCAATTGCTGTTAAATCGTTGCAGTATCGCAAAATTATAGCGGAAAAGGATGAAAAATCATTCATTCGACGTTGAAATACTTGGGGGATTCGTTCAGAGGAGGTTTATCAACATTGTTTCAGCGAGATGCCGATTTTCCAAGAAGGAAACCCGGTGCCCATTATATAAATTGTTATTTGTGCGAATGATGCTGATTCCATATGCTGTGAACGACGATGCATTCCGTAGAAATAGTTTCTGGGAATTGATTGATTGGATAGAATTAGCACAATGGAAAATCCACGGAAGCGCTCACTGCCCGCCATTTTGTTTATTGCGACGCCTGCTCGTCACGACTTGGTGAATGTACAAGGAACGCTGTTGCCCAGCTGCGTTCTATGCTTGCGAGGGTCATGGTTTCCACAGAAATTTCTTCCTCGTGCGGAATGCCACGTGGGTCATTGCGACAGCCCTTTTCTGGTTAACGTAGAAACTTGGGGCGAGGACGGGTCGCATTACCTGCCTGCCTCCTCGCGTTGAACCCCCGAGGAGTTTTACGACGCAGCGGATGGGACGGGAGGTTAAGCGGAATTAGCCTTCGCGGAAAAACGGCCGCGTGGGAAGGGCATGTGGGAACCTGTCATTTACTGCCCCTGGAAGTGAAGCAGGAGCAACGTGACCACAAGCGTACCAGTTTCGGAGGGACGCCGTGAATCCATATTATTTTTGACGGAGGGAGACATGTAAGTCAAGGCTTACGTCTGAGAAACGAGCATAGCAGGTCAGTGGTTTGAAAAGTACTGGGTGAAAGGGAAGTAATCATGGGAATATAATATTTTTTCCTTAATATCTCGACGGTCATTTTCATCAAATGCAGACGCATAGCAGTAGAAAATATATTTGAGTAGGAGGTTAGAAATTCGTCCATCTTTTATTGTCATAAGTTTCTCCTTTACATTTACTCTATTTTTTCGTGAACCGCGCGCGTGCACACCAGGTAAGTAGTTGGTGAATCGGAGGAAAGCGTGGGACTCTTTACGTTTATTTATGTACGTCCTTTGCGGCCGAGTATTGACGATTGCCCATCGCAGTCGGGTATTTGAAAACTGAAGATTATTTCATGGCCCTTAGAAGGGCCGTTAGGATGCATCAAAGCAATC
Source organism: Hetaerina americana (assembly GCF_022747635.1). Lineage (NCBI taxonomy): Eukaryota > Metazoa > Arthropoda > Insecta > Odonata > Calopterygidae > Hetaerina > Hetaerina americana. The sequence goes on from NW_027286098.1 coordinate 21,024, forward strand.
CCGTCGAGGAATTTACTTTGAGCTGGTGTACTTGGTGACGGCCTTGGTCCCCTCGGAGACGGCGTGCTTGGCCAGCTCACCGGGAAGCAAGAGCCTGACGGCGGTCTGCACCTCCCGGCTGGTGATGGTGGAGCGCTTGTTGTAGTGAGCCAGGCGAGAAGCTTCGGCGGCGATTCTCTCGAAAATGTCGTTGACGAAGCTGTTCATGATGCTCATGGCCTTGCTGGAGATTCCGGTGTCGGGGTGCACCTGCTTCAGCACTTTGTAGATGTAGATTGCGTAGCTCTCCTTCCTCCTGCGCTTCTTCTTCTTGTCTCCCTTGGAGATGTTCTTCTGGGCCTTGCCCGCTTTCTTCGCAGCCTTTCCGCTCGTCTTGGGTGGCATGGTGATCACGTTCGGCGAACGGGGTCGATTTCAGTATTTTTGCCTAACATCAGTCGCCTGCTTATGTACCCCTGGTCCGTTCCGTGAGCCGAATCTCCTCGACGACCAATCACGTAAAAGCATGATGTGGCGTCGCTCGGACGGCGGCAGCCTATATAAATGCGCCCAGGAGTCGGACAGCGATTAGACAGCACTACCAGATAAAGAAGCATTCAGCCATGTCCGGACGAGGAAAGGGAGGAAAAGTGAAGGGGAAGTCCAAGTCCCGCTCCAGCAGGGCCGGTCTTCAGTTTCCGGTCGGTCGTATCCACCGTCTGCTCCGCAAGGGGAACTATGCCGAGCGTGTTGGTGCCGGTGCCCCAGTCTACTTGGCCGCCGTCATGGAGTACCTGGCCGCGGAAGTCCTCGAGTTGGCCGGTAACGCTGCCAGGGACAACAAGAAGACGAGAATCATCCCTCGTCACTTGCAGTTGGCCATCCGCAACGACGAGGAGTTGAATAAGCTCCTGTCGGGCGTTACCATCGCTCAGGGAGGTGTCCTTCCGAACATCCAGGCGGTGCTCCTGCCCAAGAAGACTGAGAAGAAGGCATAAGCATCACGCTGTGCGCATAAAAGGTCCTTTTCAGGACCAGAACATACTAGAGAGATGTACGCGATAAATGTCATGTGAAAAAAAAAATAATAACAATAAACGTGATAAGCATAGGGACTGAAAAGTGGAGCTATAATTGGGCTAAGGTAAACGATGGGAAATACAGCGTATAAAAAGTGAAAGCGTTCGCTGAAATGCAACGAAGAATGATTGAAGGTGACACTGATTCGTTTACGATGTATTTCATAGTCTGTCATAAAATTTCACCTGCAATCTGCCGCTCATTTCTTGTTAACATGCATGGTTGCAACGGCGCGATATACATTGTCGCCAGTCCGTTGCCACGTGCTAATTCATGTACGGTTGCAACGGCGCGATTTACATTGTCGCCAGTCCGTTGCCACGTGCTTATTCCGATTCGCTGACAATGTCTTTTACGTCGGTAATGGCTCATACAATTTCAACTCTATTATCACCGCCATTTTTTTTCCGGTGCGTTCGAACAGGTCTTACTTTACTATTTATCGCCGTCACACACGCTATGGCGAATAGGGAATAATTTTTCGTTCCGTTATGGCAAAGGATTGGCTCCATCTCTGAACATTGTATTGGTCCTTAGAAGGACCTTTTTTATCGACGTACGCCGGGTGTCGGATGGCGATCCCGTCGCGTCGTGTCTAACCGCCAAACCCGTAGAGAGTGCGGCCCTGTCTCTTGAGTGCGTACACGACGTCCATGGCTGTGACGGTCTTCCTCTTGGCGTGTTCGGTGTAGGTGACGGCGTCACGAATAACGTTCTCAAGGAACACCTTGAGCACACCGCGCGTCTCCTCGTAGATGAGTCCGGAGATACGCTTCACTCCACCTCGGCGGGCGAGACGGCGGATGGCCGGCTTGGTGATGCCCTGGATGTTATCGCGGAGAACTTTGCGATGACGTTTGGCTCCTCCCTTTCCCAGGCCTTTTCCTCCCTTGCCGCGTCCAGTCATCTCTGTAGTCTGCTCGTAGTAAGGGCTGCTGTCTGATGACCTGAAATGCACCTTCGCCGGTATTTATAAACGTCGCCGCCGCGGCGATGACGTACCCGACCTCTCCACCAATCAGCGTCGCCCGTACTATCTGGCGCCATTCTCGGAAGTGCTTAAAAGACGGCGTTGACCCGGCTCTTTTGAGAGCGAAGGAACATTGCCATTGTCCTTCTCAGGACGTTTTTCTTTCAGCACTAGGGACCGAGCATTGGAACGCAAGAACGGGCCCCACCAGTGGTAACCCACTTGTGCACCCAGTGCTCGAAGGGACCGCCCTAGCCGGGGAATAACGGTCTGATTCCCGAGGAATCGTCGAGAAGAGCAGCGCGGGCGACCGGGGTCGAAGCGACGAGGGAGTAGGAGAGAGCCAATCAGGAGCGAGGAGGCCCAAGGCTCCGAGTATATAAGCCGGCGCTTTCCATCTCACTTCACTCGCTCTTCTGAGAGCGAGCGAAGGAACACTGCCATTGTCCTTCTCAGGACGTTTCTTTCAGCACTAGGGACCGAGCATTGGAACGCAAGAACGGGCCCCACCAGTGGTAACCCACTTGTGCACCCAGTGCTCGAAGGGACCGCCCCAGCCGGGGAATAACGGTCTAATCTCCGAGGTCGTCGAGGAAGAGCAGCGCAGGCAGCCGGGGGCGGAGCAGTGAACGGTCCTTTAAAGGACCTTCTCTTTTTCAGACCGAACACACGGAACTTAGGCAAGGGCCCGACCAACGGTAACCCTCCTACGTACCCGGTGTTCGAAGGGACCTCCCCATCCGGGGAAGAAGGTCTAATCGGCGAGGAGAGAGCAACGACAGAGGGACTTGTCCTCTGATTCTTCGGCTGGTACTCTAGACCCTCTTTGTCTCCCCCAGCGCACTCGCTGGCCTGGCAAAGGGCCCCTAAGTCCTAAGGTTTGCACGCCGTTGCACTCTTCGGCACTACCTGCGGACACACACCCCCACACAAACAATAGCGGGGCCGGGCTAACGTAGTCCCCGGTTCTCACCCGCGGGGGCAGAAGGGAGTTCCCGCTTGCTTGCGGGCAAGCGGTTCACTAGGTCCTCCAGGGTCGGGAAGGGAAAGTTAGCAGCGTTAAGCGAACGCTCTCTGCTTCGTACGTGCCTTAACCTTAACCTTACCTCTAGGGCTACGCTTCACGTTGCACTAGGGAAGGGTAGCAAGCGCACCCACTTGCATCCAGCGCCGCTTTAAGCGAGCGTTTACTTACGAGCTTCACTCGGTCCATTCAGCCGCTTTAAAAAAAAAAAAAAAAGCGTTTCTTTAAGAGCTTCAGTCGGCCCCTTCAGGGCCACAACTAAGTGAGTGAGTTTTCTTATAGGGAGGCCGGACTAATAAAACCTTTTTTTCAGCCTGAGTATACCTCACCACCTCCCTTATCCCCCGTCCTATACCTCTTCTGAATCCCCGTCAACCCCTTTCACCATAGCCATGCCCGGAGCAAGTTACTTTCTACGAGACAGGCCAGGCTCCGCCCCTTCCGGCCAATGGCTTGTTGCCGGAGGTAAGAAAGGGAAGCGAAAAAAGCGGCAAGACTCGGGACGTACCTCTCCACCATCCTCACCCTCCCCCGTCCCCCTCCTTTCCCTCCGCTCTTCACCTCCCTCCAACGTACCTTCCTCCCCCTCCCCCCCGCCTCCCGGATTATTCCACTCCCCTACCTCCCTCTTTGCCCCGATCCCGAGAAGACCCAATCCTAACCCAAATCCCGCCCCTTCTTCCTCCCCCCTACCCCCCCGACCTCCTAAACCAGGCACCTCCCAACCACCTTCTTCTTCATCCAAGAAGAAGAAAAAATCCGTAAATCCTCCTCCTCCACCACCCTGTGACCTCCCCGAACCTCCTCGCATCATCCCTAACCCCGTGCCAAAAAGCCCTTCGTCCTCCCCACGGTATGTCACTCGCGAGAATGACACAACTGTCACCTTCTCCTCCCTCCCCAAGAACGTTAGCCAGAAGTCCTTCTTTACGGCTCTTCGTTCTACGCACCTATCCCTGTCCACCTCTCACATCCTCGTCTACCCTGGGGACAGGATGGCAAGGGTGCGCCTTCCAAAGCAGAGTCTGCCTCTCTTGCAGGGCGAAGGGAAAAAGCGCCTGGACGCCCTGTTGGGAGCGACCTGCACTATCTCCATTATGGGCGGCCCAAGTCATCCCCGTTCCCCTGCTCCTTCCTCCTTACCCCCCAAAAAACCCTCCTTTTCATTTGTAGTGAAAGGAGTGGATCTACAGATGCAGCCTGAGGACATCAAGGAGGCCCTGGTCGACGCCGGCGTTCCGGTCGTCAATTTGTGGCGCATAACGTCAAGGGCAACCAATACCGAGACGACCCTAATTAGATGCGTCACCACAGGTGCGGAGGCGGCATCTGCGGTCATCTCAGGAGGACTCCCCTGCTACGGCCGCGTGTATCGCTGCGAGCCGTCGCATCCCCCCCTTCCACAACCCCAAAGGTGCTTCAGGTGCCAACAATTTGGCCATCCAACTGAAGATTGCAGGTTGGCCACCAAGTGTGCAAGGTGCGGAGCGGCCCATCGTGCCACCGACTGCACGGCTACTGCCATGCGCTGTCCCAACTGCAGCGGAGAACACCACGCCGGGGATTGGAGATGCCCCAAACGCCCCTCAGCCCCTAAATCTCTCGCCACCACGGCCCCTATTCTCCCCGATCCCTCTCTTTCAGAAGCAGCGAAAGATGACGTCCCGGAAGCCAAGGAGGCCGTAACGAAGGGAGACCTTCTCCGTTTTCTCTCCCTAGTGTACGCTAACGCCGCCCCGGAGCACCGCCAAACCATGGAGACCATCCTCAACACGGCGGCGCGGTCGGTCTTCGGGTTTAACGTCCGTAACCTTTATTCCAGGAATACACTATTTCCTGCCATTTCCTCGTATGCTTCCCGTTGCAGATGAACGCGTCCAATATAGGTTTTGTCAACATCTGCGCGGTCACCCGGAAGAGACATCAGCTCCTCCATTACATTGATAACGCCTCCATTTGTATTTTAGGTCTGGTGGAGACATTCCTGCCACCTAACGCCCGTATTAATATACCCAATTTCCAGGAATTCTCCAAGCCAAGAGTGGCACCACGGTCAGGGGGTGTGTCTCTCCTTGTCCGCAAGGACATAGGTGCAAAAGCGCTGCCCATTCCCTCAGGCATTTTGTCAGAGGGAAATGAAGCTGTCTTGGTGGAGTGTCGAATAAGTCGGAAGACTATATTCGTATGTTCACTCTACTCCAGAACAGATGACCCCCTACCTACGGCTCTCTTGTCTCACATCATCTCTCTTGGCAGATCCTGCATCATCCTTGGTGACTTTAATGCAAGGAGCCAGTCTTTCCGTGACGCGGTGACCACGGTAAAGGGCCGCCGGTTGGACAATTACCTGCTCACCCATCCTCTCATTCGCCTTGACATCCCTTTCCCAACCTATGTTGGTCGCGGCCCCTCCTTCCCTGATCAAGCCCTGGTCTCCTCAAACCTCTTCCACCTAACCGGCGACGTTACCATTGGGGACTGCGTCACGTCCGACCACCTCCCTTTCTCCTTTCCTCTGCAGGGCACCAGACGCCTAGAACGGAGAGGCTTTACAGTCACGGACAATAAAAACGCTGACTGGAAAGCCTTCAACAAGTCGATCGCTGATGCAACTGGGGACCTTGCGGCGCCGCGTTCCCGGGACGACGCCGACGACGCCTTGAAAAGGCTGACCGACGCGTTCAGGGACGCTACGGCGCAACTACCCAGAAGGCAGATCGATCCTTCGCGCCCTCCCCTTCCCGTTGACGTTGTACAACTAATAAAAAACAAACGCTCCCTTTACAGGCAATGGCTACGCACAAGGGACCCGGATCTGAAAACAGAATGGAACCGCTCTAACGCCATCATCCGGCGACGGGTGATAGCATACAAGGAGAAATCCTGGGCGATCGCCTGTTCCAAACTCGATAGTGCGGACGGCGCTAAGTTCTGGAAGCAGTTCCGGGCTCTCTCTGGGCAGCGCTACGTAACTCAGACATCTCTTATCAACTCAGCAGGCGACCCTATCGCCGAACCAAGAGAGAAGGCGGAAGAATTTCGGCGAGTCCTCAGCGATGTGTTCCGTCCACAGGAGGACCCGGCCTTCGACGAAGGACACAAAGCGGCATGCAGACGGCACTTGGACTCGCTGACTTACTCTCTTCTTCCCCTGCAGGAACCAGACCCCAATAATAACGACCCTATTTTCCTTCCGATTGATACAGATGAAATGGCAGAATGCAGGCCCCGACGTAACACAGCCCCAGGCAACGACGGGATCACCACTCGCCACACACAGCGAGCCCCAAGCTGTAATCAACCCCTTCTTCTCATTTTCAATTCCCTTCTTTCCCTAGGCTATTATCCTACGGCGTGGAAATCCATGACCATCATCATGCTTCCAAAACCAGGGAAGGACCGGAAGAAAGCAGAGAACTACCGGCCGATATGTCTCACCAGCGTCATCGGGAAATGGTTTGAGAGAATCATTACCCGCCGGCTCACCAACCTTTTCTCCTCTAATGGCGTCCTGCCGCCACACCAATATGGTTTTCGCCCCCACAGGTGCACCACTGACCCACTCAGTCATCTCACCACGATGGCGGCCGAGGCGATCAACTGCCGACAATATGTGGCGGCACTATTTCTGGATATCGAGAGAGCTTTCGATAGGGTATGGCATGATGGTCTTATCGGCAAGCTCTCTCTTACCCCGGGAGTATCCCCCCCCCTCCTCCGATTAATTTCCTCCTTCCTTTCTAACAGGCAGGCAACAGTCAGGGTGAATGGACACCACTCCTCTACCTTTCCCCTGCTCGCAGGCGTCCCTCAGGGTACCGTCCTTTCCCCTCTCCTCTTCACCCTGTTCTGCTGGGACATGCCCACGGACAAGTATCCAGGCAAGCGAGTAACACTCGCCCAATATGCTGACGATACAGCGCTGTGGATAAGGGCGCAGAGGGTGGAAACAGCCGTCAAACATCTACAGCGCGCTACGACCACCCTCGAGGGATGGTTCCGGAGATGGCGTTTGCGGCCAAACCCCCATAAATCCACCTTCATGGTGTTCACCGGCACGAACGATAATCGTGGGGTCGGTCTTTCACCTCCCTCCCTTCAACTTTGGAACAAGTTGATCATCCCATCCCCTTCCGTTACCTACCTTGGTGTCCATGTTGATAAACATCTTTCTTTCAGGGCACATGTGGCAAACGTTACAGCAAAGTGCAGCCGTCGCGCGAACCTATTGCGTGCCGTCCGGGCTAACGGCCATGGGGTGTCCGAGGGATGCGGGGTCCTCCTATACAAAGCCTTTGTCAGGCCTGTTATGGAGTACGCCGCGCTCGCGGTTCTACCCCTGCGTAACAATCTAGAGCGCTTTGCCTCTTTTGAACGCCGGGTCTTGAGGCGGCTGCTTCTCTTGCCTAACGATGCCCCGAGAGAATACATATATGACCGTGCTGACATTGAGCCGATCCTTCACAGGTTATGCCGCGCCCGCTGCAGGACAGCGGCTCGATGGGCTGAATACAACGAAGACCTTCTGACCACCATCCTGGACAACATGGGAAGCCTGCTACGCCGTCGCCCCGTGGTGAAACTACAGTCGCCCGCTCGGATCATCACCACCCTTTTCCCAACCTACTACCCGGATATGGAGCTGCCGCCGCACGCGGTTCGCACCACTCTGGATCTTCCACCTTGCCTTCAGCCGGACCCAGACCTACCACTCTTCCGCCCACCCCACAGGAGAGCCCGTCGACCGACCTTACCCAACCAGTGAATTAACCCCAGTGAAGTGACTAAAGTGAAGTGACACTCTAAAAACTCAATATATATATTGTTATCTGTTCTCTGTTACTCTTGTTATGTTAGCCTTATGGTTACTGTTTTTTCTTGTTTCTTCTTCTTCGGTGGCCTGGCGGAGGTTTTGCGGGTTTCCCTCCGCCCGTGGGTGAATACCGGGCCAATACCGCTCCCGCAGAAAATATATCAAAGGTTTTCCGCAACCGCTACCACCTTTGTAGCCTTTTCTTATTTATTTCTTTCCGCCCCGAAGAGGAGTTTCATCCTATAACGGGGTTTCCGTATTGTTTTTATTATGTTTCAATGTTATATTTTATTCACTCTTGTATACTGTTCTTTACGGAAATAAAAAAAAACGGCTTTTTACAGATCGCAGAAATGGCACGTACGAAGCAGACAGCCCGCAAGTCCACCGGAGGAAAGGCCCCGAGGAAGCAGCTGGCCACCAAGGCCGCTCGCAAGAGCGCGCCGGCGACGGGAGGCGTCAAGAAGCCCCACAGGTACCGCCCCGGTACCGTGGCCCTTCGTGAGATCAGGAGATACCAGAAGAGCACGGAGCTCCTCATCCGCAAGCTGCCCTTCCAGCGCCTGGTGCGTGAGATCGCCCAGGACTTCAAGACCGATCTTCGGTTCCAGAGCTCCGCCGTCATGGCTCTCCAGGAGGCCAGCGAGGCTTACCTAGTGGGTCTCTTTGAGGACACCAACCTCTGCGCCATCCACGCTAAGCGTGTGACCATCATGCCCAAGGACATCCAGCTGGCCCGCCGTATCCGCGGAGAGCGAGCTTAGAAAGCTACTTTCGGCCGAAAAACAAAGGTCCTTTTCAGGACCAGTACATACTTAAAAGTTTGAATTTAGCACGATCGCACAATAATTGACGACGATGTAAATCCATTGGAATGATGGACGACATGAAATTTCCTTTGCGCATGGCAAGTGCGTTGGCACGGCCACGCATGAAATGAGATGAAATAAAAGTTCGTGCGAAAACTTACCCGACGCGCTTTACGAAAAGAAAACAATACTCCGTGACGTGTTGTTCATTTTACACGTTCTATGAATGTTATTCTTAATTTTTTTTTTTTCGTCCGTCCATGTCGCATCATCAATTTTAAATAGGACCGTTGTTTTTGCATGGCATTAATCATGATAAATGTTAACTTTGGGCGTGCTCGGTGGCGTGGGCATTGAGTGGCAAGCATCTTTGGAAGACATGATGGTCCTAAAAAGGACCGAGATTGGACGCTGTCTGCTGTCCTAGGTGCGCCGGTGGCGAAGCAGTGATGGTTCACTTCTTTTTCTGGGCGGCGGAAGGTTTCTTGGCGGCGGGCTTGGCCTTGGTGGGCGTCTTCTTGGGCTTGGGGGTCTTGGGTTTGGTGGCCGCCTTTTTCGCCTTCGACGGGGACTTTGCCGCCTTGGCGGCGGGTTTCCCAGCCGCCGGCTTCTTCTTTGGCTTGTCCGCCGCCTTCTTCGCCTTCTTGGCTGGTGGCGCGGACTTGCTTCGCTCCTTGGGCGCGGACCTCTTGGTGCCACTGGACGCCTTCTCGGAGGACTTCTTGGCTCCGACCGCTTTCGGTTTCTTTACTCCCGTCTTCTTGACGACCTTTTTCGCCTTGGTCGTCCCGCTGGCTGCCGCGGGTGCGGCCTTCTTGCTGTGGCTCAGCTTGAAGGAACCTGAGGCGCCCTTTCCCTTGGTCTGGACGAGAGTTCCGGCGGTGACGGCCGCCTTGAGGTACTTCTTGATGAAAGGCGAGAGCCTCTCGGCGTCCACTTTGTAGCTGGCTGCGATGTACTTCTTGATGGCTTGAAGGGAAGAGCCACCGCGCTCCTTGAGGCCCTTGACTGCGTTGTTAACCATCTCGGAAGTGGGCGGGTGCGACGGCTTTGCGCGAGCCTTCTTGGCTGCTCCGCCCTTGCTGGCCTTCTTGGAAGCCGCGGAGGTTCCTGAAGAAGGCAGGGGTTTTACTGCGACGGTGCCCGAAGGCTGGGCTGCCGGTGGTGCGGCTGCCGCTGCTCCAGATGCTGCGTCTGCCATGTTATCGGCTGCTGCGTGATGATAGAAAGAGAAAATTACCAAGACAGGATTTCATACGAAAGTCCACCTTGCTATCGTACCATTTCGGAGCAAAATACGATCTCTTCCTCTCGCCTCCGGTGCGCTTCTCGGATTGTTTGTACTCCACTCCTCCTCCGACTTTCGCGTTTCGGAGAGTGTCGGGGGCGCGTAACGAGGGCGCCTTGCGCCGCGGCGCCCGTCAGGGTTCCACCCTGTCGGCCGTGGCGGCGCCAGGCGTTTGGCGAGCCCAGTTCGTGTGCAGCGGGTCGTCAAAATACGGGTTGTCGTCCTGTCGAAGGCGTACCCGGGAATAAACGTTGCGCACGTTTCTACCGGGGTCGATTCCTCGAGATCCGAGGTAACGTACGTTCGAGGCCATCCTTCACCTGGTATTGGACGCGCTCGCGACCCGGTGGGCCGCGCGCCGGCCGCGGAAAGCGGCCCCGAGAAGACGGTCCCTTCGGACGCCTTCCCCCTGACTCGGCGCCTGTCAAACCTTCCTCCTGTTCCTCCCCGGTGCCTGTCCCGTAAGCGGACGTTTATGCATTTTTCGACGACTCGGGGGCGTCGCGACGCACCCACCTCCCGCGCCCGTGGGAAAGGATTATCGAGTCGCAAATGGAGACGGAGTCACCCGTTAAGCGCACGCCTTACGACGCGTCCGCGTGGGCTTCGAAATGGTTGCATGGGGTGGCCGAAGGGGAAAAAGAAATGAACTGTACGCACGCGAATGGGACGTCAAAGTTCACGTACAACAAAGTCGAGGATGGCGCCGAATTATGCTTTAGCCCCGTGAGCGGGCGGGAAAAACAATGTAGTAGCCGAGGGCGCGCAGTGGCGACCCGGCCGTGACGAGTTTCCAACGGCTTCGGACGTCGGTACCTCGTTGCGGGATGATGAATTTGTAGCAACCGGCATGTCATCGGAAACGAAATGATACTTCATCACGGGAAAACTCTTATTGTCGTTGAAACGGCGCCACATCCACGTTTCCGCGGATGTCTACCCTAGTTTCCTTGCACGTCTTTCGAAGAGGAGAGTCGTCTGCCGTCGACTTGTTATCGCGTTCATTTCTTTTATTACAAAGAAACACCTTCCTTCCCTGTGCGATGCGTTGGATGTGCTTTTCTCCACGGTGCCGTCAAGTTACGGAATACACCCCTACGACCTTAAAAAAAATCCCTCCCACACACACGCTGTATGTCACGTTAAATGACCCTGTGTGATGGGATACCTCGGGGACGTAGTCAACGTGAAAGCGACTCCTTGAAAACCAGGCTCTCGTAAGCGTACGTAATTCGTGTCGGCAACTTCGCTCGGTGCACATCCCCCGCCGTACGTCTTATTCACGGAAACTGCGAAAATAGGGCGCATCGCGGGATTGTATGCGCGATCATTACGATGGGAAACAGGCGTCTCGCGCCTTACTTCACCTAACTGGGTGTCTCACCTTAAGCGATCGTTTTACACGTATCAAATGGCATGGCATTTACCGTTACAACTGTGGGTTAAGTGATGGAGAGGTGACCGCTGTCGATAACTAATTTTGCGTACGGAAAAAAAAGAAAGAGCAATTGCAATCGCCATAAGCAAATAGGACAGATGCGTTTAACTCGATAATATCCACATCCCTTTCGTCGTAGTTGCGGAGCTATGACGGCTTGTATTCGTGTCTCAATATTTTTCAGTTGCTTCCAACCTAATTTCACATCGTTTCCACTTCTTTCCAATCGACATAATGTGTGTCCCTCCATGCCGTTGGAATAATATCTTTCATTAGAGCAATGGTCGACTTTTCCTTATAACTTTCGAGGGTCGGGATAGTGATTGACGGATGAGGTAGAGTGAATAGCCCTTACCTGGAAAACATTCCTGTGAATAAATAAAAAAAAAACGTGGGAAAAAGCCGTCGGGGCGTGATGCGGCGTTCAATAGTGATGACAGATTATACTATCTGGCGTAGGAAAGACTTGAATACGATTTTTCCTGGGATCGTAATCAGGGATCCAGGCTGGTTTCCAGTGCTTGCGGGTTGGGGGGACTAGGGGCGGAATTAACAGCCGGAACCGTTCATTCCTCTACGACCTCTCTTTCGTGGAACTCGTATCACCGTCGACAGTTCACGGAACATCATTTCTCGGTTCTGTCTCGAAGAAGCCCCTGTGTTAATTCAATTACTCAGTATCTACTTCGTTCTGCATTACTTAATCAATACATGTGGACCCATCAAATATTTCATCCCCGTTCATTGTTGATTCCTTGAGGTTCCTAGCGATGCGGAAGCAACTTTATCGTCACGAGTAATAAAAGAACGATGATTAACAATTTTAAGCTGTCTGGTACCTAGCACATCACCATAAAAGATACGAAATAAGCATTCCAGTGAACAGGAAAACAAATAGTCGTCTTTTCCCCGGCCAATCTGGGATCATTGCAATGTGAAGCGAAAGTCAATCGGGAGTAAAGAGGATTCAATCCACTCGCGATGAAGTAGACGACTGAAGGTTGCGTAGGTCTATGTGCACGTTCGTGTGTGTTAGTTTCTAGTGTTCATATGTAAATGACAGTTGTGTCAATGGGGGAACGTTATTCGAAAGTAACACTAGTTGACTCGAATTTAATCATTCTTATTACCAGTAGTTGCATTGCAAAATTTGACATTATCACGGCAGGAGGTAGGTATTTTGGTGATGACTGTCATAAATGTTCGCTAATGGAGGATGTTTGTCATCCATTCCGAGATTTTGAAAAAAAACTGTCTCCGTTTACATATCGCTGCGTACCCGAGATATTTTACTAATTTGGTACTCTGTGTGGATGAATTTATTAACAGATGTCATAAGGGTGATTTCAACTACACAAATTTGACAAAGTTCGATGTTAAGTATTAACGCCTCGCTGTGACTGGTATGACATTACATGATATCCCGGTGATTAAGCATCACCACAACTGCTAAGGTAATTAATCGTCATGGTGTATATCATGAGTCTTAAAATCACACGATCGTTATGAAATGTACACCGCTTCACGGCTCGTCGGCATTTTCTCCCGTCCGTAGTTAAGTTGTATGTTACTAAGTTGCCTAGGCAAGGACGTTATTCCATTCCCGGCCACTGTTACTAGGTGAATCTGATTAAATATCGCTTCACGAATCACTATTGTCCTCAAAGCCGAGCGTCCTTCGGTTAACGCCACTGCGGGAAATCGGTTGTCGAATACGGTGATGTGACGATCTCGTGTACCAAGTGTCAAATTACGGCCGGGGTGGATTCTTCAATGGGGCTAATGCGGTAAAGATTTTCACCAAATTTGCAGAAAGTAGAAATGCTAAAAGGACGGACAGGTAGGCACATGCGGCAACCTTTTTCGTCAGAAATGCACTCGGAAAGAAAGCAGTTGTAGGAAGAGTTGCCTTAATGAAAACGTTATGCAATCATCTCATAAATGATTATACCGGCCGCTAATTTTAAAGATTCTTCTTTCACGTCAAACTTCGACCTCTTTTCCCTAGATTTCATTTTCCTAATCCCGCAAAGAAATAAACAACATTAACGTGTGCCTTCCATCCCTTGTGTATCAACGTAATAAAATTAGCGGGTAAGTTGGGACTGGGACCATTTAACTTTTGCCTAGAGAAACATTTTCTGTTCTGTGGCGTGACAAGACAAGTAAAGATTTCTTGAAAGGTTAATTTCGTTCAAAGGAAGGGAATGAGCCGTCTCGCACCGGGAAAACCTTCGTGTCCCGCGGAAGGGACCCCGGTGCAAAACTATATCAAGAATCGGTCATTTGGAGGCATGGTGATCAAAGAACTGGTGTACTTCTCACGTCTGTCTCGATGCATTTGTAATCAATTGCTGTTAAATCGTTGCAGTATCGCAAAATTATAGCGGAAAAGGATGAAAAATCATTCATTCGACGTTGAAATACTTGGGGGATTCGTTCAGAGGAGGTTTATCAACATTGTTTCAGCGAGATGCCGATTTTCCAAGAAGGAAACCCGGTGCCCATTATATAAATTGTTATTTGTGCGAATGATGCTGATTCCATATGCTGTGAACGACGATGCATTCCGTAGAAATAGTTTCTGGGAATTGATTGATTGGATAGAATTAGCACAATGGAAAATCCACGGAAGCGCTCACTGCCCGCCATTTTGTTTATTGCGACGCCTGCTCGTCACGACTTGGTGAATGTACAAGGAACGCTGTTGCCCAGCTGCGTTCTATGCTTGCGAGGGTCATGGTTTCCACAGAAATTTCTTCCTCGTGCGGAATGCCACGTGGGTCATTGCGACAGCCCTTTTCTGGTTAACGTAGAAACTTGGGGCGAGGACGGGTCGCATTACCTGCCTGCCTCCTCGCGTTGAACCCCCGAGGAGTTTTACGACGCAGCGGATGGGACGGGAGGTTAAGCGGAATTAGCCTTCGCGGAAAAACGGCCGCGTGGGAAGGGCATGTGGGAACCTGTCATTTACTGCCCCTGGAAGTGAAGCAGGAGCAACGTGACCACAAGCGTACCAGTTTCGGAGGGACGCCGTGAATCCATATTATTTTTGACGGAGGGAGACATGTAAGTCAAGGCTTACGTCTGAGAAACGAGCATAGCAGGTCAGTGGTTTGAAAAGTACTGGGTGAAAGGGAAGTAATCATGGGAATATAATATTTTTTCCTTAATATCTCGACGGTCATTTTCATCAAATGCAGACGCATAGCAGTAGAAAATATATTTGAGTAGGAGGTTAGAAATTCGTCCATCTTTTATTGTCATAAGTTTCTCCTTTACATTTACTCTATTTTTTCGTGAACCGCGCGCGTGCACACCAGGTAAGTAGTTGGTGAATCGGAGGAAAGCGTGGGACTCTTTACGTTTATTTATGTACGTCCTTTGCGGCCGAGTATTGACGATTGCCCATCGCAGTCGGGTATTTGAAAACTGAAGATTATTTCATGGCCCTTAGAAGGGCCGTTAGGATGCATCAAAGCAATCCCGTCGAGGAATTTACTTTGAGCTGGTGTACTTGGTGACGGCCTTGGTCCCCTCGGAGACGGCGTGCTTGGCCAGCTCACCGGGAAGCAAGAGCCTGACGGCGGTCTGCACCTCCCGGCTGGTGATGGTGGAGCGCTTGTTGTAGTGAGCCAGGCGAGAAGCTTCGGCGGCGATTCTCTCGAAAATGTCGTTGACGAAGCTGTTCATGATGCTCATGGCCTTGCTGGAGATTCCGGTGTCGGGGTGCACCTGCTTCAGCACTTTGTAGATGTAGATTGCGTAGCTCTCCTTCCTCCTGCGCTTCTTCTTCTTGTCTCCCTTGGAGATGTTCTTCTGGGCCTTGCCCGCTTTCTTCGCAGCCTTTCCGCTCGTCTTGGGTGGCATGGTGATCACGTTCGGCGAACGGGGTCGATTTCAGTATTTTTGCCTAACATCAGTCGCCTGCTTATGTACCCCTGGTCCGTTCCGTGAGCCGAATCTCCTCGACGACCAATCACGTAAAAGCATGATGTGGCGTCGCTCGGACGGCGGCAGCCTATATAAATGCGCCCAGGAGTCGGACAGCGATTAGACAGCACTACCAGATAAAGAAGCATTCAGCCATGTCCGGACGAGGAAAGGGAGGAAAAGTGAAGGGGAAGTCCAAGTCCCGCTCCAGCAGGGCCGGTCTTCAGTTTCCGGTCGGTCGTATCCACCGTCTGCTCCGCAAGGGGAACTATGCCGAGCGTGTTGGTGCCGGTGCCCCAGTCTACTTGGCCGCCGTCATGGAGTACCTGGCCGCGGAAGTCCTCGAGTTGGCCGGTAACGCTGCCAGGGACAACAAGAAGACGAGAATCATCCCTCGTCACTTGCAGTTGGCCATCCGCAACGACGAGGAGTTGAATAAGCTCCTGTCGGGCGTTACCATCGCTCAGGGAGGTGTCCTTCCGAACATCCAGGCGGTGCTCCTGCCCAAGAAGACTGAGAAGAAGGCATAAGCATCACGCTGTGCGCATAAAAGGTCCTTTTCAGGACCAGAACATACTAGAGAGATGTACGCGATAAATGTCATGTGAAAAAAAAAATAATAACAATAAACGTGATAAGCATAGGGACTGAAAAGTGGAGCTATAATTGGGCTAAGGTAAACGATGGGAAATACAGCGTATAAAAAGTGAAAGCGTTCGCTGAAATGCAACGAAGAATGATTGAAGGTGACACTGATTCGTTTACGATGTATTTCATAGTCTGTCATAAAATTTCACCTGCAATCTGCCGCTCATTTCTTGTTAACATGCATGGTTGCAACGGCGCGATATACATTGTCGCCAGTCCGTTGCCACGTGCTAATTCATGTACGGTTGCAACGGCGCGATTTACATTGTCGCCAGTCCGTTGCCACGTGCTTATTCCGATTCGCTGACAATGTCTTTTACGTCGGTAATGGCTCATACAATTTCAACTCTATTATCACCGCCATTTTTTTTCCGGTGCGTTCGAACAGGTCTTACTTTACTATTTATCGCCGTCACACACGCTATGGCGAATAGGGAATAATTTTTCGTTCCGTTATGGCAAAGGATTGGCTCCATCTCTGAACATTGTATTGGTCCTTAGAAGGACCTTTTTTATCGACGTACGCCGGGTGTCGGATGGCGATCCCGTCGCGTCGTGTCTAACCGCCAAACCCGTAGAGAGTGCGGCCCTGTCTCTTGAGTGCGTACACGACGTCCATGGCTGTGACGGTCTTCCTCTTGGCGTGTTCGGTGTAGGTGACGGCGTCACGAATAACGTTCTCAAGGAACACCTTGAGCACACCGCGCGTCTCCTCGTAGATGAGTCCGGAGATACGCTTCACTCCACCTCGGCGGGCGAGACGGCGGATGGCCGGCTTGGTGATGCCCTGGATGTTATCGCGGAGAACTTTGCGATGACGTTTGGCTCCTCCCTTTCCCAGGCCTTTTCCTCCCTTGCCGCGTCCAGTCATCTCTGTAGTCTGCTCGTAGTAAGGGCTGCTGTCTGATGACCTGAAATGCACCTTCGCCGGTATTTATAAACGTCGCCGCCGCGGCGATGACGTACCCGACCTCTCCACCAATCAGCGTCGCCCGTACTATCTGGCGCCATTCTCGGAAGTGCTTAAAAGACGGCGTTGACCCGGCTTTTTACAGATCGCAGAAATGGCACGTACGAAGCAGACAGCCCGCAAGTCCACCGGAGGAAAGGCCCCGAGGAAGCAGCTGGCCACCAAGGCCGCTCGCAAGAGCGCGCCGGCGACGGGAGGCGTCAAGAAGCCCCACAGGTACCGCCCCGGTACCGTGGCCCTTCGTGAGATCAGGAGATACCAGAAGAGCACGGAGCTCCTCATCCGCAAGCTGCCCTTCCAGCGCCTGGTGCGTGAGATCGCCCAGGACTTCAAGACCGATCTTCGGTTCCAGAGCTCCGCCGTCATGGCTCTCCAGGAGGCCAGCGAGGCTTACCTAGTGGGTCTCTTTGAGGACACCAACCTCTGCGCCATCCACGCTAAGCGTGTGACCATCATGCCCAAGGACATCCAGCTGGCCCGCCGTATCCGCGGAGAGCGAGCTTAGAAAGCTACTTTCGGCCGAAAAACAAAGGTCCTTTTCAGGACCAGTACATACTTAAAAGTTTGAATTTAGCACGATCGCACAATAATTGACGACGATGTAAATCCATTGGAATGATGGACGACATGAAATTTCCTTTGCGCATGGCAAGTGCGTTGGCACGGCCACGCATGAAATGAGATGAAATAAAAGTTCGTGCGAAAACTTACCCGACGCGCTTTACGAAAAGAAAACAATACTCCGTGACGTGTTGTTCATTTTACACGTTCTATGAATGTTATTCTTAATTTTTTTTTTTTCGTCCGTCCATGTCGCATCATCAATTTTAAATAGGACCGTTGTTTTTGCATGGCATTAATCATGATAAATGTTAACTTTGGGCGTGCTCGGTGGCGTGGGCATTGAGTGGCAAGCATCTTTGGAAGACATGATGGTCCTAAAAAGGACCGAGATTGGACGCTGTCTGCTGTCCTAGGTGCGCCGGTGGCGAAGCAGTGATGGTTCACTTCTTTTTCTGGGCGGCGGAAGGTTTCTTGGCGGCGGGCTTGGCCTTGGTGGGCGTCTTCTTGGGCTTGGGGGTCTTGGGTTTGGTGGCCGCCTTTTTCGCCTTCGACGGGGACTTTGCCGCCTTGGCGGCGGGTTTCCCAGCCGCCGGCTTCTTCTTTGGCTTGTCCGCCGCCTTCTTCGCCTTCTTGGCTGGTGGCGCGGACTTGCTTCGCTCCTTGGGCGCGGACCTCTTGGTGCCACTGGACGCCTTCTCGGAGGACTTCTTGGCTCCGACCGCTTTCGGTTTCTTTACTCCCGTCTTCTTGACGACCTTTTTCGCCTTGGTCGTCCCGCTGGCTGCCGCGGGTGCGGCCTTCTTGCTGTGGCTCAGCTTGAAGGAACCTGAGGCGCCCTTTCCCTTGGTCTGGACGAGAGTTCCGGCGGTGACGGCCGCCTTGAGGTACTTCTTGATGAAAGGCGAGAGCCTCTCGGCGTCCACTTTGTAGCTGGCTGCGATGTACTTCTTGATGGCTTGAAGGGAAGAGCCACCGCGCTCCTTGAGGCCCTTGACTGCGTTGTTAACCATCTCGGAAGTGGGCGGGTGCGACGGCTTTGCGCGAGCCTTCTTGGCTGCTCCGCCCTTGCTGGCCTTCTTGGAAGCCGCGGAGGTTCCTGAAGAAGGCAGGGGTTTTACTGCGACGGTGCCCGAAGGCTGGGCTGCCGGTGGTGCGGCTGCCGCTGCTCCAGATGCTGCGTCTGCCATGTTATCGGCTGCTGCGTGATGATAGAAAGAGAAAATTACCAAGACAGGATTTCATACGAAAGTCCACCTTGCTATCGTACCATTTCGGAGCAAAATACGATCTCTTCCTCTCGCCTCCGGTGCGCTTCTCGGATTGTTTGTACTCCACTCCTCCTCCGACTTTCGCGTTTCGGAGAGTGTCGGGGGCGCGTAACGAGGGCGCCTTGCGCCGCGGCGCCCGTCAGGGTTCCACCCTGTCGGCCGTGGCGGCGCCAGGCGTTTGGCGAGCCCAGTTCGTGTGCAGCGGGTCGTCAAAATACGGGTTGTCGTCCTGTCGAAGGCGTACCCGGGAATAAACGTTGCGCACGTTTCTACCGGGGTCGATTCCTCGAGATCCGAGGTAACGTACGTTCGAGGCCATCCTTCACCTGGTATTGGACGCGCTCGCGACCCGGTGGGCCGCGCGCCGGCCGCGGAAAGCGGCCCCGAGAAGACGGTCCCTTCGGACGCCTTCCCCCTGACTCGGCGCCTGTCAAACCTTCCTCCTGTTCCTCCCCGGTGCCTGTCCCGTAAGCGGACGTTTATGCATTTTTCGACGACTCGGGGGCGTCGCGACGCACCCACCTCCCGCGCCCGTGGGAAAGGATTATCGAGTCGCAAATGGAGACGGAGTCACCCGTTAAGCGCACGCCTTACGACGCGTCCGCGTGGGCTTCGAAATGGTTGCATGGGGTGGCCGAAGGGGAAAAAGAAATGAACTGTACGCACGCGAATGGGACGTCAAAGTTCACGTACAACAAAGTCGAGGATGGCGCCGAATTATGCTTTAGCCCCGTGAGCGGGCGGGAAAAACAATGTAGTAGCCGAGGGCGCGCAGTGGCGACCCGGCCGTGACGAGTTTCCAACGGCTTCGGACGTCGGTACCTCGTTGCGGGATGATGAATTTGTAGCAACCGGCATGTCATCGGAAACGAAATGATACTTCATCACGGGAAAACTCTTATTGTCGTTGAAACGGCGCCACATCCACGTTTCCGCGGATGTCTACCCTAGTTTCCTTGCACGTCTTTCGAAGAGGAGAGTCGTCTGCCGTCGACTTGTTATCGCGTTCATTTCTTTTATTACAAAGAAACACCTTCCTTCCCTGTGCGATGCGTTGGATGTGCTTTTCTCCACGGTGCCGTCAAGTTACGGAATACACCCCTACGACCTTAAAAAAAATCCCTCCCACACACACGCTGTATGTCACGTTAAATGACCCTGTGTGATGGGATACCTCGGGGACGTAGTCAACGTGAAAGCGACTCCTTGAAAACCAGGCTCTCGTAAGCGTACGTAATTCGTGTCGGCAACTTCGCTCGGTGCACATCCCCCGCCGTACGTCTTATTCACGGAAACTGCGAAAATAGGGCGCATCGCGGGATTGTATGCGCGATCATTACGATGGGAAACAGGCGTCTCGCGCCTTACTTCACCTAACTGGGTGTCTCACCTTAAGCGATCGTTTTACACGTATCAAATGGCATGGCATTTACCGTTACAACTGTGGGTTAAGTGATGGAGAGGTGACCGCTGTCGATAACTAATTTTGCGTACGGAAAAAAAAGAAAGAGCAATTGCAATCGCCATAAGCAAATAGGACAGATGCGTTTAACTCGATAATATCCACATCCCTTTCGTCGTAGTTGCGGAGCTATGACGGCTTGTATTCGTGTCTCAATATTTTTCAGTTGCTTCCAACCTAATTTCACATCGTTTCCACTTCTTTCCAATCGACATAATGTGTGTCCCTCCATGCCGTTGGAATAATATCTTTCATTAGAGCAATGGTCGACTTTTCCTTATAACTTTCGAGGGTCGGGATAGTGATTGACGGATGAGGTAGAGTGAATAGCCCTTACCTGGAAAACATTCCTGTGAATAAATAAAAAAAAAACGTGGGAAAAAGCCGTCGGGGCGTGATGCGGCGTTCAATAGTGATGACAGATTATACTATCTGGCGTAGGAAAGACTTGAATACGATTTTTCCTGGGATCGTAATCAGGGATCCAGGCTGGTTTCCAGTGCTTGCGGGTTGGGGGGACTAGGGGCGGAATTAACAGCCGGAACCGTTCATTCCTCTACGACCTCTCTTTCGTGGAACTCGTATCACCGTCGACAGTTCACGGAACATCATTTCTCGGTTCTGTCTCGAAGAAGCCCCTGTGTTAATTCAATTACTCAGTATCTACTTCGTTCTGCATTACTTAATCAATACATGTGGACCCATCAAATATTTCATCCCCGTTCATTGTTGATTCCTTGAGGTTCCTAGCGATGCGGAAGCAACTTTATCGTCACGAGTAATAAAAGAACGATGATTAACAATTTTAAGCTGTCTGGTACCTAGCACATCACCATAAAAGATACGAAATAAGCATT
>NW_027286099.1:0-42114 GCF_022747635.1 Hetaerina americana
AAATAAATGCCTTCTATACACCTCAAACATTCACTCTAAAACAGAAGATTGTTGTTTTTCGCAATATTTTTAGAAATTTGGCCTCTTTTAGTAACATTAACACTAGCGCTGAAGCATCTTTTCTGCTCATTTCTTGTCTTTCAGGATTTATTCTGGGTTTTATTTTGTTTATTTGATGAAAATGAACAACAATACACACCATGGAAACATTTTTTTTTGATTTGTGTCGAGTGAGATTTTCACCTAGAACCCAAAGGGGGGGGTATTGGCACTTTTCATGGAAAAATGTGAAAAATTAAAATTTCTAAAAATGAAATAAATGCCTTCTATACACCTCAAACATTCACTCTAAAACAGAAGATTGTTGTTTTTCGCAATATTTTTAGAAATTTGGCCTCTTTTAGTAACATTAACACTAGCGCTGAAGCATCTTTTCTGCTCATTTCTTGTCTTTCAGGATTTATTCTGGGTTTTATTTTGTTTATTTGATGAAAATGAACAACAATACACACCATGGAAACATTTTTTTTTGATTTGTGTCGAGTGAGATTTTCACCTAGAACCCAAAGGGGGGGGTATTGGCACTTTTCATGGAAAAATGTGAAAAATTAAAATTTCTAAAAATGAAATAAATGCCTTCTATACACCTCAAACATTCACTCTAAAACAGAAGATTGTTGTTTTTCGCAATATTTTTAGAAATTTGGGCTCTTTTAGTAACATTAACACTAGCGCTGAAGCATCTTTTCTGCTCATTTCTTGTCTTTCAGGTTTTTTTCTGGGTTTTATTTTGTTTATTTGATGAAAATGAACAACAATACACACCATGGAAACATTTTTGTTTGATTTGAGTCGAGTGAGATTTTCACCTAGAACCCAAAGGGGGGGGGTATTGGCACTTTTCATGGAAAAATGTGAAAAATTAAAATTTCTAAAAATGAAATAAATGCCTTCTATACACCCCAAACATTCACTCTAAAACAGAAGATTGTTGTTTTTCGCAATATTTTAAGAAATTTTGGCTCTTTTAGTAACATTAACACAAGCGCTGAAGCATCTTTTATGCTCATTTCTTGTCTTTCAGGATTTATTCTGGGTTTTATTTTGTTTATTTGATGAAAATGAACAACAATACACACCATGGAAACATTTTTGTTTGATTTGTGTCGATGAGATTTTCACCTAGAACCCAAAAGGGGGGTATTGGCACTTTTCATGGAAAAATGTGAAAAATTAAAATTTCTAAAAATGAAATAAATGCCTTCTATACACCCCAAACATTCACTCTAAAACAGAAGATTGTTGTTTTTCGCAATATTTTTAGAAATTTGGGCTCTTTTAGTAACATTAACACTAGCGCTGAAGCATCTTTTATGCTCATTTCTTGTCTTTCAGGATTTATTCTGGGTTTTATTTTGTTTATTTGATGAAAATGAACAACAATACACACCATGGAAACATTTTTGTTTGATTTGGGTCGAGTGAGATTTTCACCTAGAACCCAAAGGGGGGGGTATTGGCACTTTTCATGGAAAAATGTAAAAAAATTAAAATTTCTAAAAATGAAATAAATGCCTTCTATACACCCCAAACATTCACTCTAAAACAGAAGATTGTTGTTTTTCGCAATATTTTTAGAAATTTTGGCTCTTTTAGTAACATTAACACTCTGGCTGAAGCATCTTTTATGCTCATTTCTTGTCTTTCAGGATTTATTCTGGGTTTCATTTTGTTTATTTGATGAAAATGAACAACAATACACACCATGGAAACATTTTTGTTTGATTTGTGTCGAGTGAGATTTTCACCTAGAACCCAAAGGGGGTATTGGCACTTTTCATGGAAAAATGTGAAAAATTAAAATTTCTAAAAATGAAATAAATGCCTTCTATACACCTCAAACATTCACTCTAAAACAGAAGATTGTTGTTTTTCGCAATATTTTTAGAAATTTGGGCTGTTTTATTAACATTAACACAAGCGCTGAATCATCTTTTATGCTCATTTCTTGTCTTTCAGGATTTATTCTGGGTTTTATTTTGTTTATTTGATGAAAATGAACATCAATACACACCATGGAAACATTTTTGTTTGATTTGTTTCGAGTGAGATTTTCACCTAGAACCCAAATGGGGGGGTATTGGCACTTTTCATGGAAAAATATGAAAAATTAAAATTTCTAAAAATGAAATAAATGCCTTCTATACACCCCAAACATTCACTCTAAAACAGAAGATTGTTGTTTTTCGCAATATTTTTAGAAATTTGGCCTCTTTTAGTAACATTAACACTAGCGCTGAAGCATCTCTTCTGCTCATTTCTTGTCTTTCAGGATTTATTCTGGGTTTTATTTTGTTTATTTGATGAAAATGAACAACAATACACACCATGGAAACATTTTTGTTTGATTTGAGTCGAGTGAGATTTTCACCTAGAACCCAAAGGGGGGGGTATTGGCACTTTTCATGGAAAAATGTGAAAAATTAAAATTTCTAAAAATGAAATAAATGCCTTCTATACACCCCAAACATTCACTCTAAAACAGAAGATTGTTGTTTTTCGCAATATTTTAAGAAATTTTGGCTCTTTTAGTAACATTAACACAAGCGCTGAAGCATCTTTTATGCTCATTTCTTGTCTTTCAGGATTTATTCTGGGTTTTATTTTGTTTATTTGATGAAAATGAACAACAATACACACCATGGAAACATTTTTGTTTGATTTGTGTCGATGAGATTTTCACCTAGAACCCAAAGGGGGGGTATTGGCACTTTTCATGGAAAAATGTGAAAAATTAAAATTTCTAAAAATGAAATAAATGCCTTCTATACACCCCAAACATTCACTCTAAAACAGAAGATTGTTGTTTTTCGCAATATTTTAAGAAATTTGGGTTCTTTTAGTAACATTAACACTAGCGCTGAAGCATCTTTTATGCTCATTTCTTGTCTTTCAGGATTTATTCTGGGTTTTATTTTGTTTATTTGATGAAAATGAACAACAATACACACCATGGAAACATTTTTGTTTGATTTGGGTCGAGTGAGATTTTCACCTAGAACCCAAAGGGGGGGGTATTGGCACTTTTCATGGAAAAATGTGAAAAATTAAAATTTCTAAAAATAAAATAAATGCCTTCTATACACCCCAAACATTCACTCTAAAACAGAAGATTGTTGTTTTTCGCAATATTTTTAGAAATTTTGGCTCTTTTAGTAACATTAACACTAGCGCTGAAGCAACTTTTATGCTCATTTCTTGTCTTTCAGGATTTATTCTGGGTTTTATTTTGTTTATTTGATGAAAATGAACAACAATAAACACCATGGAAACATTTTTGTTTGATTTGGGTCGAGTGAGATTTTCACCTAGAACCCAAAGGGGGGGGTATTGGCACTTTTCATGGAAAAATGTGAAAAATTATAATTTCTAAAAATGAAATAAATGCCTTCTATACACCCCAAACATTCACTCTAAAACAGAAGATTGTTGTTTTTCGCAATATTTTTAGAAATTTGGCCTCTTTTAGTAACATTAACACTAGCGCTGAAGCATCTTTTCTGCTCATTTCTTGTCTTTCAGGATTTATTCTGGGTTTTATTTCGTTTATTTGATGAAAATGAACAACAATACACACCATGGAAACATTTTTGTTTGATTTGTGTCGAGTGAGATTTTCACCTAGAACCCAAAGGGGGGGGTATTGGCACTTTTCATGGAAAAATGTGAAAAATTAAAATTTCTAAAAATGAAATAAATGCCTTCAATACACCCCAAACGTTCACTCTAAAACAGAAGATTGTTGTTTTTCGCAATATTTTAAGAAATTTTGGCTCTTTTGGTAACATTAACACAAGCGCTGAAGCATCTTTTATGCTCATTTCTTGTCTTTCAGGATATATTCTGGGTTTTATTTTGTTTATTTGATGAAAATGAACAACAATACACACCATGGAAACATTTTTGTTTGCTTTGTGTCGATGAGATTTTCACCTAGAACCCAAAGGGGGGGTATTGGCACTTTTCATGGAAAAATGTGAAAAATTAAAATTTCTAAAAATGAAATAAATGCCTTCTATACACCCCAAACATTCACTCTAAAACAGAAGATTGTTGTTTTTCGCAATATTTTTAGAAATTTGGCTCTTTTAGTAACATTAACACTAGCGCTGAAGCATCTTTTATGCTCATTTCTTGTCTTTCAGGATTTATTCTGGGTTTCATTTTGTTTATTTGATGAAAATGAACAACAATACACACCATGGAAACATTTTTGTTTGATTTGTGTCGAGTGAGATTTTCACCTAGAACCCAAAGGGGGGGGTATTGGCACTTTTCATGGAAAAATGTGAAAAATTAAAATTTCTAAAAATGAAATAAATGCCTTCTATACACCTCAAACATTCACTCTAAAACAGAAGATTGTTGTTTTTCGCAATATTTTTAGAAATTTGGGCTGTTTTATTAACATTAACACAAGCGCTGAATCATCTTTTATGCTCATTTCTTGTCTTTCAGGATTTATTCTGGGTTTTATTTTGTTTATTTGATGAAAATGAACATCAATACACACCATGGAAACATTTTTGTTTGATTTGTTTCGAGTGAGATTTTCACCTAGAACCCAAAGGGGGGGGTATTGGCACTTTTCATGGAAAAATGCGAAAAATTAAAATTTCTAAAAATGAAATAAATGCCTTCTATACACCTCAAACATTCACTCTAAAACAGAAGATTGTTGTTTTTCGCAATATTTTTAGAAATTTGGGCTCTTTTAGTAACATTAACTACTAGCGCTTAAGCATCTTTTATGCTCATTTCTTGTCTTTCAGGATTTATTCTGGGTTTTATTTTGTTTATTTGATGAAAATGAACAACAATACACACCATGGAAACATTTTTTTTGATTTGGGTCGAGTGAGATTTTCACCTAGAACCCAAAGGGGGGGGTATTGGCACTTTTCATGGAAAAATGTGAAAAATTAAAATTTCTAAAAATGAAATAAATGCCTTCTATACACCCCAAACATTCACTCTAAAACAGAAGATTGTTGTTTTAAGCAATATTTTTAGAAATTTTGGCTCTTTTAGTAACATTAACACTAGCGCTGAAGCATCTTTTATGCTCATTTCTTGTCTTTCAGGATTTATTCTGGGTTTTATTTTGTTTATTTGATGAAAATGAACAACAATACACACCATGGAAACATTTTTGTTTGATTTGCGTCGATAGAGATTTTCACCTAGAACCCAAAGGGGGGGGTATTGGCACTTTTCATGGAAAAATGCGAAAAATTAAAATTTCTAAAAATGAAATAAATGCCTTCTATACACCGCAAACATTCACTCTAAAACAGAAGATTGTTGTTTTTCGCAATATTTTTAGAAATTTGGGCTCTTTTAGTAACATTAACACTAGCGCTTAAGCATCTTTTATGCTCATTTCTTGTCTTTCAGGATTTATTCTGGGTTTTTATTTTGTTTATTTGATGAAAATGAACAACAATACACACCATGGAAACATTTTTTTTGATTTGTGTCGATTGAGATTTTCACCTAGAACCCAAAGGGGGGGTATTGGCACTTTTCATGGAAAAATGTGAAAAATTAAAATTTCTAAAAATGAAATAAATGCCTTCTATACACCTCAAACATTCACTCTAAAACAGAAGATTGTTGTTTTTCGCAATATTTTTAGAAATTTGGGTTCTTTTAGTAACATTTACACTAGCGCTGAAGCATCTTTTATGCTCATTTCTAGTCTTTCAGGATTTATTCTGGGTTTTATTTTGTTTATTTGATGAAAATGAACAACAATACACACCATGGAAACATTTTTTTTTTGATTTGGGTCGAGTGAGATTTTCACCTAGAACCCAAATGGGGGGCACTTTTCATGGAAAAATATGAAAAATTAAAATTTCTAAAAATGAAATAAATGCCTTCTATAGACCCCAAACATTCACTCTAAAACAGAAGATTGTTGTTTTTCGCAATATTTTTAGAAATTTTGCCTCTTTTAGTAACATTAACACTAGCGCTGAAGCATCTTTTCTGCTCATTTCTTGTCTTTCAGGATTTATTCTGGGTTTTATTTTGTTTATTTGATGAAAATGAACAACAATACACACCATGGAAACATTTTTGTTTGATTTGTGTCGAGTGAGATTTTCACCTAGAACCCAAAGGGGGGGGTATTGGCACTTTTCATGGAAAAATGTGAAAAATTAAAATTTCTAAAAATGAAATAAATGCCTTCTATACACCCCAAACATTCACTCTAAAACAGAAGATTGTTGTTTTTCGCAATATTTTAAGAAATTTTGGCTCTTTTAGTAACATTAACACAAGCGCTGAAGCATCTTTTATGCTCATTTCTTGTCTTTCAGGATTTATTCTGGGTTTTATTTTGTTTATTTGATGAAAATGAACAACAATACACACCATGGAAACATTTTTGTTTGCTTTGTGTCGATGAGATTTTCACCTAGAACCCAAAGGGGGGGTATTGGCACTTTTCATGGAAAAATGTGAAAAATTAAAATTTCTAAAAATGAAATAAATGCCTTCTATACACCCCAAACATTCACTCTAAAACAGAAGATTGTTGTTTTCGCAATATTTTTAGAAATTTTGGCTCTTTTAGTAACATTAACACTAGCGCTGAAGCATCTTTTATGCTCATTTCTTGTCTTTCAGGATTTATTCTGGGTTTCATTTTGTTTATTTGATGAAAATGAACAACAATACACACCATGGAAACATTTTTGTTTGATTTGTGTCGATTGAGATTTTCACCTAGAACCCAAAGGGGGGGGTATTGGCACTTTTCATGGAAAAATGTGAAAAATTAAAATTTCTAAAAATGAAATAAAGGCCTTCTATACACCTCAAACATTCACTCTAAAACAGAAGATTGTTGTTTTTCGCAATATTTTTAGAAATTTGGGCTGTTTTATTAACATTAACACAAGCGCTGAATCATCTTTTATGCTCATTTCTTGTCTTTCAGGATTTATTCTGGGTTTTATTTTGTTTATTTGATGAAAATGAACATCAATACACACCATGGAAACATTTTTGTTTGATTTGTTTCGAGTGAGATTTTCACCTAGAACCCAAAGGGGGGGTATTGGCACTTTTCATGGAAAAATGCGAAAAATTAAAATTTCTAAAAATGAAATAAATGCCTTCTATACACCTCTAACATTCACTCTAAAACAGAAGATTGTTGTTTTTTCGCAATATTTTTAGAAATTTGGGCTCTTTTAGTAACATTAACACTAGCGCTTAAGCATCTTTTATGCTCATTTCTTGTCTTTCAGGATTTATTCTGGGTTTTATTTTGTTTATTTGATGAAAATGAACAACAATACACACCATGGAAACATTTTTTTTGATTTGTGTCGATTGAGATTTTCACCTAGAACCCAAAGGGGGGGTATTGGCACTTTTCATGGAAAAATGTGAAAAATTAAAATTTCTAAAAATGAAATAAATGCCTTCTATACACCTCAAACATTCACTCTAAAACAGAAGATTGTTGTTTTTCGCAATATTTTTAGAAATTTGGGTTCTTTTAGTAACATTTACACTAGCGCTGAAGCATCTTTTATGCTCATTTCTAGTCTTTCAGGATTTATTCTGGGTTTTATTTTGTTTATTTGATGAAAATGAACAACAATACACACCATGGAAACATTTTTTTTTTGATTTGGGTCGAGTGAGATTTTCACCTAGAACCCAAATGGGGGGCACTTTTCATGGAAAAATATGAAAAATTAAAATTTCTAAAAATGAAATAAATGCCTTCTATACACCCCAAACATTCACTCTAAAACAGAAGATTCTTGTTTTTCGCAATATTTTTAGAAATTTTGCCTCTTTTAGTAACATTAACACTACCGCTGAAGCATCTTTTCTGCTCATTTCTTGTCTTTCAGGATTTATTCTGGGTTTTATTTTGTTTATTTGATGAAAATGAACAACAATACACACCATGGAAACATTTTAGTTTGATTTGTGTCGAGTGAGATTTTCACCTAGAACCCAAAGGGGGGGGTATTGGCACTTTTCATGGAAAAATGTGAAAAATTAAAATTTCTAAAAATGAAATAAATGCCTTCTATACACCCCAAACATTCACTCTAAAACAGAAGATTGTTGTTTTTCGCAATATTTTAAGAAATTTTGGCTCTTTTAGTAACATTAACACAAGCGCTGAAGCATCTTTTATGCTCATTTCTTGTCTTTCAGGATTTATTCTGGGTTTTATTTTGTTTATTTGATGAAAATGAACAACAATACACACCATGGAAACATTTTTGTTTGTTTGTGTCGATGAGATTTTCACCTAGAACCCAAAGGGGGGGTATTGGCACTTTTCATGGAAAAATGTGAAAAATTAAAATTTCTAAAAATGAAATAAATGCCTTCTATACACCCCAAACATTCACTCTAAAACAGAAGATTGTTGTTTTTCGCAATATTTTTAGAAATTTTGGCTCTTTTAGTAACATTAACACTAGCTCTGAAGCATCTTTTATGCTCATTTCTTGTCTTTCAGGATTTATTCTGGGTTTTATTTTGTTTATTTGATGAAAATGAACATCAATACACACCATGGAAACATTTTTGTTTGATTTGTTTCGAGTGAGATTTTCACCTAGAACCCAAAGGGGGGGTATTGGCACTTTTCATGGAAAAATGCGAAAAATTAAAATTTCTAAAAATGAAATAAATGCCTTCTATACACCTCTAACATTCACTCTAAAACAGAAGATTGTTGTTTTTCGCAATATTTTTAGAAATTTGGGCTCTTTTAGTAACATTAACACTAGCGCTTAAGCATCTTTTATGCTCATTTCTTGTCTTTCAGGATTTATTCTGGGTTTTATTTTGTTTATTTGATGAAAATGAACAACAATACACACCATGGAAACATTTTTTTTTATTTGGGTCGAGTGAGATTTTCACCTAGAACCCAAAGGGGGGGGGATTGGCACTTTTCATGGAAAAATGTGAAAAATTAAAATTTCTAAACATGAAATAAATGCCTTCTATACACCCCAAACATTCACTCTAAAACAGAAGATTGTTGTTTTTCGCAATATTTTTAGAAATTTTGGCTCTTTTAGTAACATTAACACTAGCGCTGAAGCATCTTTTATGCTCATTTCTTGTCTTTCAGGATTTATTCTGGGTTTTATTTTGTTTATTTGATGAAAATGAACAACAATACACACCATGGAAACATTTTTGTTTGATTTGTGTCGATTGAGATTTTCACCTAGAACCCAAAGGGGGGGGTATTGGAACTTTTCATGGAAAAATGTGAAAAATTAAAATTTCTAAAAATGAAATATATGCCTTCTATACACCTCAAACATTCACTCTAAAAAAGAAGATTGTTGTTTTTCGCAATATTTTTAGAAATTTGGGCTCTTTTAGTAACCTTAACACTAGCGCTGAAGCATCTTTTATGCTCATTTCTTGTCTTTCAGGATTTATTCTGGGTTTCATTTTGTTTATTTGATGAAAATGAACAACAATACACACCATGGAAACATTTTTGTTTGATTTGTGTCGAGTGAGATTTT
This sequence comes from Hetaerina americana, assembly GCF_022747635.1. NCBI lineage: Eukaryota > Metazoa > Arthropoda > Insecta > Odonata > Calopterygidae > Hetaerina > Hetaerina americana. The sequence goes on from NW_027286099.1 coordinate 9,600, forward strand.
CACCTAGAACCCAGAGGGGGGGGTATTGGCACTTTTCATGGAAAAATGTGAAAAATTAAAATTTCTAAAAATGAAATAAATGCCTTCTATACACCTCAAAAATTCACTCTAAAACAGAAGATTGTTGTTTTTCGCAATATTTTTAGAAATTTGGGCTCTTTTAGTAACATTAACACTAGCGCTGAAGCATCTTTTATGCTCATTTCTTGTCTTTCAGGATTTATTCTGGGTTTTATTTTGTTTATTTGATGAAAATGAACATCAATACACACCATGGAAACATTTTTCTTTGATTTGTCTAGAGTGAGATTTTCACCTAGAACCCAAAGGGGGGGGTATTGGCACTTTTCATGGAAAAATGCGAAAAATTAAAATTTCTAAAAATGAAATAAATGCCTTCTATACACCTCAAACATTCACTCTAAAACAGAAGATTGTTGTTTTTCGCAATATTTTTAGAAATTTGGGCTCTTTTAGTAACATTAACACTAGCGCTTAAGCATCTTTTATGATCATTTCTTGTCTTTCAGGATTTATTCTGGGTTTTATTTTGTTTATTTGATGAAAATGAACAACAACACACATCATGGAAACATTTTTTTTGATTTGGGTCGAGTGAGATTTTCACCTAGAACCCAAAGGGGGGGGTATTGGCACTTTTCATGGAAAAATGTGAAAAATTAAAATTTCTAAAAATGAAATAAATGCCTTCTATACACCTCAAACATTCACTCTAAAACAGAAGATTGTTGTTTTTCGCAATATTTTTAGAAATTTGGGTTCTTTTAGTAACATTAACACTAGCGCTGAAGCATCTTTTATGCTCATTTCTAGTCTTTCAGGATTTAATCTGGGTTTTATTTTGTTTATTTGATGAAAATGAACAACATTACACACCATGGAAACATTTTTGTTTGATTTGGGTCGAGTGAGATTTTCACCTAGAACCCAAATGGGGGGGTATTGGCACTTTCATGGAAAAATGTGAAAAATTAAAATTTCTAAAAATGAAATAAATGCCTTCTATACAACCCAAACATTCACTCTAAAACAGAAGATTGTTGTTTTTCGCAATATTTTTAGAAATTTGGCCTCTTTTAGTAACATTAACACTAGCGCTGAAGCATCTTTTCTGCTCATTTCTTGTCTTTCAGGATTTATTCTGGGTTTTATTTTGTTTATTTGATGAAAATGAACAACAATACACACCATGGAAACATTTTTGTTTGATTTGTGTCGAGTGAGATTTTCACCTAGAACCCAAAGGGGGGGGTATTGGCACTTTTCATGGAAAAATGTGAAAAATTAAAATTTCTAAAAATGAAATAAATGCCTTCTATACACCTCAAACATTCACTCTAAAACAGAAGATTGTTGTTTTTCGCAATATTTTAGAAATTTGGCCTCTTTTAGTAACATTAACACTAGCGCTGAAGCATCTTTTCTGCTCATTTCTTGTCTTTCAGGATTTATTCTGGGTTTTATTTTGTTTATTTGATGAAAATGAACAACAATACACACCATGGAAACATTTTTGTTTCATTTGTGTCGAGTGAGATTTTCACCTAGAACCCAAAGGGGTATTGGCACTTTTCATGGAAAAATGTGAAAAATTAAAATTTCTAAAAATGAAATAAATGCCTTCTATACCCCCGAACATTCACTCTAAAACAGAAGATTGTTGTTTTTTCGCAATATTTTTAGAAATTTGGCCTCTTTTAGTAACATTAACACTAGCGCTGAAGCATCTTTTATGCTCATTTCTTGTCTTTCAGGATTTATTCTGGGTTTTATTTTGTTTATTTGATGAAAATGAACAACAATACACACCATGGAAACATTTTTGTTTGATTTGTGTCCAGTGAGATTTTCACCTAGGACCCAAAGGGGGGGGTATTGGCACTTTTCATGGAAAAATGTGAAAAATTAAAATTTCTAAAAATGAAATAAATGCCTTCTATACACCCCAAACATTCACTCTAAAACAGAAGATTGTTGTTTTTCGCAATATTTTTAGAAATTTGGCCTCTTTTAGTAACATTAACACTAGCGCTGAAGCATCTTTTCTGCTCATTTCTTGTCTTTCAGGATTTATTCTGGGTTTCATTTTGTTTATTTGATGAAAATGAACAACAATACACACCATGGAAACATTTTTGTTTGATTTGTGTCGAGTGAGATTTTCACCTAGAACCCAAAGGGGGGGGTATTGGCACTTTTCATGGAAAAATGTGAAAAATTAAAATTTCTAAAAATGAAATAAATGCCTTCTATACACCTCAAACATTCACTCTAAAACAGAAGATTGTTGTTTTTCGCAATATTTTTACAAATTTTGGCTCTTTTAGTAACATTAACCTTTGCGCTGAAGCATCTTTTATGCTCATTTCTTGTCTTTCAGGATTTATTCTGGGTTTTATTTTGTTTATTTGATGAAAATGAACAACAATACACACCATGGAGACATTTTTGTTTGATTTGGGTCGAGTGAGATTTTCACCTAGAACCCAAAGGGGGGGTATTGGCACTTTTCATGGAAAAATGTGAAAAATTAAAATTTCTAAAAATGAAATAAATGCCTTCTATACACCCCAAACATTCACTCTAAAACAGAAGATTGTTGTTTTTCGCAATATTTTTAGAAATTTGGCCTCTTTTAGTAACATTAACACTAGCGCTGAAGCATCTTTTCTGCTCATTTCTTGTCTTTCAGGATTTATTCTGGGTTTTATTTTGTTTATTTGATGAAAATGAACAACAATACACACCATGGAAACATTTTTGTTTGATTTGTGTCGAGTGAGATTTTCACCTAGAACCCAAAGGGTATTGGCACTTTTCATGGAAAAATGTGAAAAATTAAAATTTCTAAAAATGAAATAAATGCCTTCTATACACCCCAAACATTCACTCTAAAAAAGAAGATTGTTGTTTTTTCGCAATATTTTTAGAAATTTGGGCTCTTTTAGTAACATTAACAACTAGCGCTGAAGCATCTTTTATGCTCATTTCTTGTCTTTCAGGATTTATTCTGGGTTTTATTTTGTTTATTTGATGAAAATGAACAACAATACACACCATGGAAACATTTTTGTTTGATTTGTGTCGAGTGAGATTTTCACCTAGAACCCAAAGGGGGGGGTATTGGCACTTTTCATGGAAAAATGTAAAAAATTAAAATTTCTAAAAATGAAATAAATGCCTTCTATACACCTCAAACATTCACTCTAAAACAGAAGATTGTTGTTTTTCGCAATATTTTTAGAAATTTGGCCTCTTTTAGTAACATTAACACTAGCGCTGAAGCATCTTTTCTGCTCATTTCTTGTCTTTCAGGATTTATTCTGGGTTTTATTTTGTTTATTTGATGAAAATGAACAACAATACACACCATGGAAACATTTTTGTTTGATTTGTGTCGAGTGAGATTTTCACCTAGAACCCAAAGGGGGGGGTATTGGAACTTTTCATGGAAAAATGTGAAAAATTAAAATTTCTAAAAATGAAATAAATGCCTTCTATACACCTCAAACATTCACTCTAAAACAGAAGATTGTTGTTTTTCGCAATATTTTTAGAAATTTGGCCTCTTTTAGTAACATTAACACTAGCGCTGAAGCATCTTTTCTGCTCATTTCTTGTCTTTCAGGATTTATTCTGGGTTTTATTTTGTTTATTTGATGAAAATGAACAACAATACACACCATGGAAACATTTTTGTTTGATTTGTGTCGAGTGAGATTTTCACCTAGAACCCAAAGGGGGGGGTATTGGCACTTTTCATGGAAAAATGTGAAAAATTAAAATTTCTAAAAATGAAATAAATGCCTTCTATACACCCCAAACATTCACTCTAAAACAGAAGATTGTTGTTTTTCGCAATATTTTTAGAAATTTGGCCTCTTTTAGTAACATTAACACTAGCGCTGAAGCATCTTTTCTGCTCATTTCTTGTCTTTCAGGATTTATTCTGGGTTTTATTTTGTTTATTTGATGAAAATGAACAACAATACACACCATGGAAACATTTTTGTTTGATTTGTGTCGAGTGAGATTTTCACCTAGAACCCAATGGGGGGGTATTGGAACTTTTCATGGAAAAATGTGAAAAATTAAAATTTCTAAAAATGAAATAAATGCATTCTATACACCTCAAATATTCACTCTAAAAAAGAAGATTGTTGTTTTTCGCAATATTTTTAGAAATTTGGGCTCTTTTAGTAACATTAACACTAGCGCTGAAGCATCTTTTATGCTCATTTCTTGTCTTTCAGGATTTATTCTGGGTTTCACTTTGTTTATTTGATGAAAATGAACAACAATACACACCTGGCACATTTCATGGAAAAATGTGAAAAATTAAAATTTCTAAAAATGAAATAAATGCCTTCTATACACCCCAAACATTCACTCTAAAACAGAAGATTGTTGTTTTTCGCAATATTTTTAGAAATTTGGCCTCTTTTAGTAACATTAACACTAGCGCTGAAGCATCTTTTCTGCTCATTTCTTGTCTTTCAGGATTTATTCTGGGTTTTATTTTGTTTATTTGATGAAAATGAACATCAATACACACCATGGAAACATTTTTGTTTGATTTGTTTCGAGTGAGATTTTCACCTAGAACCCAAAGGGGGGGGTATTGACACTTTTCATGGAAAAATGCGAAAAATTAAATTTTCTAAAAATGAAATAAATGCCTTCTATACACCTCAAACATTCACTCTAAAACAGAAGATTGTTGTTTTTCGCAATATTTTTAGAAATTTGGGCTCTTTTAGTAGCATTAACACTAGCGCTTAAGCATCTTTTATGCTCATTTCTTGTCTTTCAGGATTTATTCTGGGTTTTATTTTGTTTATTTGATGAAAATGAACAACAATACACACCATGGAAACATTTTTTTTTATTTGGGTCGAGTGAGATTTTCACCTAGAACCCAAAGGGGGGGGGTATTGGCACTTTTCATGGAAAAATGTGAAAAATTAAAATTTCTAAAAATGAAATAAATGCCTTCTATACACCTCAAACATTCACTCTAAAACAGAAGATTGTTGTTTTTCGCAATATTTTTAGAAATTTGGGTTCTTTTAGTAACATTAACACTAGCGCTGAAGCATCTTTTATGCTCATTTCTAGTCTTTCAGGATTTATTCTGGGTTTTATTTTGTTTATTTGATGAAAATGAACAACAATACACACCATGGAAACATTTTTGTTTGATTTGGGTCGAGTGAGATTTTCACCTAGAACCCAAATGGGGGGGTATTGGCACTTTTCATGGAAAAATGTGAAAAATTAAAATTTCTAAAAATGAAATAAATGCCTTCTATACACCTCAAACATTCACTCTAAAACAGAAGATTGTTGTTTTTCGCAATATTTTTAGAAATTTGGGCTGTTTTATTAACATTAACACTAGCGCTGAAGCATCTTTTATGCTCATTTCTTGTCTTTCAGGATTTATTCTGGGTTTTATTTTGTTTATTTGATGAAAATGAACAACAATACACACCATGGAAACATTTTTGTTTGATTTGTGTCGATTGAGATTTTCACCTAGAACCCAAAGGGGGGGGTATTGGCACTTTTCATGGAAAAATGTGAAAAATTAAAATTTCTAAAAATGAAATAAATGCCTTCTATACACCCCAAACATTCACTCTAAAACAGAAGATTGTTGTTTTTCGCAATATTTTTAGAAATTTGGCCTCTTTTAGTAACATTAACACTAGCGCTGAAGCATCTTTTATGCTCCTTTCTTGTCTTTCAGGATTTATTCTGGGTTTTATTTTGTTTATTTGATGAAAATGAACAACAATACACACCATGGAAACATTTTTGTTTGATTTGGGTCGAGTGAGATTTTCACCTAGAACCCAAAGGGGGGGGTATTGGCACTTTTCATGGAAAAATGTGAAAAATTAAAATTTCTAAAAATGAAATAAATGCCTTCTATACACCCCAAACATTCACTCTAAAACAGAAGATTGTTGTTTTTCGCAATATTTTTAGAAATTTGGCCTCTTTTAGTAACATTAACACTAGCGCTGAAGCATCTTTTCTGCTCATTTCTTGTCTTTCAGGATTTATTCTGGGTTTTATTTTGTTTCTTTGATGAAAATGAACAACAATACACACCATGGAAACATTTTTGTTTGATTTGGGTCGAGTGAGATTTTCAACTAGAACCCAAAGGGGGGGGTATTGGCACTTTTCATGGAAAAATGTGAAAAATTAAAATTTCTAAAAATGAAATAAATGCCTTCTATACACCCCAAACATTCACTCTAAAACAGAAGATTGTTGTTTTTCGCAATATTTTTAGAAATTTGGCCTCTTTTAGTAACATTAACCTTTGCGCTGAAGCATCTTTTATGCTCATTTCTTGTCTTTCAGGATTTATTCTGGGTTTTATTTTATTTATTTGATGAAAATGAACAACAATACACACCATGGAAACATTTTTGTTTGATTTGGGTCGAGTGAGATTTTCACCTAGAACCCAAAGGGGGGGGTATTGGCACTTTTCATGGAAAAATGTGAAAAATTATAATTTCTAAAAATGAAATAAATGCCTTCTATACACCCCAAACATTCACTCTAAAACAGAAGATTGTTGTTTTTCGCAATATTTTTAGAAATTTGGCCTCTTTTAGTAACATTAACACTAGCGCTGAAGCATCTTTTCTGCTCATTTCTTGTCTTTCAGGATTTATTCTGGGTTTTATTTTGTTTCTTTGATGAAAATGAACAACAATACACACCATGGAAACATTTTTGTTTGATTTGTGTCGAGTGAGATTTTCACCTAGAACCCAAAGGGGGGGGTATTGGCACTTTTCATGGAAAAATGTGAAAAATTAAAATTTCTAAAAATGAAATAAATGCCTTCTATAAACCTCAAACATTCACTCTAAAACAGAAGATTGTTGTTTTTCGCAATATTTTTAGAAATTTTGGCTCTTTTAGTAACATTAACCTTTGCGCTGAAGCATCTTTTATGCTCATTTCTTGTCTTTCAGGATTTATTCTGGGTTTTATTTTGTTTATTTGATGAAAATGAACAACAATACACACCATGGAAACATTTTTGTTTGATTTGGGTCGAGTGAGATTTTCACCTAGAACCCAAAGGGGGGGTATTGGCACTTTTCATGGAAAAATGTGAAAAATTAAAATTTCTAAAAATGAAATAAATGCCTTCTATACACCCCAAACATTCACTCTAAAACAGAAGATTGTTGTTTTTCGCAATATTTTTAGAAATTTGGCCTCTTTTAGTAACATTAACACTAGCGCTGAAGCATCTTTTCTGCTCATTTCTTGTCTTTCAGGATTTATTCTGGGTTTTATTTTGTTTATTTGATTTAAAATGAACAACAATACACACCATGGAAACATTTTTGTTTGATTTGTGGCGAGTGAGATATTCACCTAGAACCCAAAGGGGGGGGTATTGGCACTTTTCATGGAAAAATGTGAAAAATTAAAATTTCTAAAAATGAAATAAATGCCTTCTATACACCCCAAACATTCACTCTAAAACAGAAGATTGTTGTTTTTCGCAATATTTTTAGAAATTTGGCCTCTTTTAGTAACATTAACACTAGCGCTGAAGCATCTTTTCTGCTCATTTCTTGTCTTTCAGGATTTATTCTGGGTTTTATTTTGTTTATTTGATGAAAATGAACAACAATACACACCATGGAAACATTTTTGTTTGATTTGTGTCGAGTGAGATTTTCACCTAGAACCCAAAGGGGGGGGTATTGGCACTTTTCATGGAAAAATGTGAAAAATTAAAATTTCTAAAAATGAAATAAATGCCTTCCATACACCCCAAACATTCACTCTAAAACAGAAGATTGTTGTTTTTCGCAATATTTTTAGAAATTTTGGCTCTTTTAGTAACATTAACACTAGCGCTGAAGCATCTTTTATGCTCATTTCTTGTCTTTCAGGATTTATTCTGGGTTTTATTTTGTTTATTTGATGAAAATGAACAACAATACACACCATGGAAACATTTTTGTTTGATTTGTGTCGATTGAGATTTTCACCTAGAACCCAAAGGGGGGGTATTGGAACTTTTCATGGAAAAATGTGAAAAATTAAAATTTCTAAAAATGAAATAAATGCATTCTATACACCTCAAACATTCACTCTAAAAAAGAAGATTGTTGTTTTTCGCAATATTTTTAGAAAGTTGGGCTCTTTTAGTAACATTAACACTAGCGCTGAAGCATCTTTTATGCTCATTTCTTGTCTTTCAGGATTTATTCTGGGTTTTATTTTGTTTATTTGATGAAAATGAACAACAATACACACCTGGCACTTTTCATGGAAAAATGTGAAAAATTAAAATTTCTAAAAATGAAATAAATGCCTTCTATACACCTCAAACATTCACTCTAAAACAGAAGATTGTTGTTTTTCGCAATATTTTTAGAAATTTGGGCTGTTTTATTAACATTAACACAAGCGCTGAATCATCTTTTATGTTCATTTCTTGTCTTTCAGGATTTATTCTGGGTTTTATTTTGTTTATTTGATGAAAATGAACATCAATACACACCATGGAAACATTTTTGTTTGATTTGTTTCGAGTGAGATTTTCACCTAGAACCCAAAGGGGGGGGTATTGACACTTTTCATGGAAAAATGCGAAAAATTAAAATTTCTAAAAATGAAATAAATGCCTTCTATACACCTCAAACATTCACTCTAAAACAGAAGATTGTTGTTTTTCGCAATATTTTTAGAAATTTGGGCTCTTTTAGTTGCATTAACACTAGCGCTTAAGCATCTTTTATGCTCATTTCTTGTCTTTCAGGATTTATTCTGGGTTTTATTTTGTTTATTTGATGAAAATGAACAACAATACACACCATGGAAACATTTTTTTTTGATTTGGGTCGAGTGAGATTTTCACCTAGAACCCAAAGGGGGGGGTATTGGCACTTTTCATGGAAAAATGTGAAAAATTAAAATTTCTAAAAATGAAATAAATGCCTTCTATACACCTCAAACATTCACTCTAAAACAGAAGATTGTTGTTTTTCGCAATATTTTTAGAAATTTGGGTTCTTTTAGTAACATTAACACTAGCGCTGAAGCATCTTTTATGCTCATTTCTAGTCTTTCAGGATTTATTCTGGGTTTTATTTTGTTTATTTGATGAAAATGAACAACAATACACACCATGGAAACATTTTTGTTTGATTTGGGTCGAGTGAGATTTTCACCTAGAACCCAAATGGGGGGGTATTGGCACTTTTCATGGAAAAATGTGAAAAATTAAAATTTCTAAAAATGAAATAAATGCCTTCTATACACCTCAAACATTCACTCTAAAACAGAAGATTGTTGTTTTTCGCAATATTTTTAGAAATTTGGGCTGTTTTATTAACATTAACACTAGCGCTGAAGCATCTTTTATGCTCATTTCTTGTCTTTCAGGATTTATTCTGGGTTTTATTTTGTTTATTTGATGAAAATGAACAACAATACACACCATGGAAACATTTTTGTTTGATTTGTGTCGATTGAGATTTTCACCTTGAACCCAAAGGGGGGGGTATTGGCACTTTTCATGGAAAAATGTGAAAAATTAAAATTTCTAAAAATGAAATAAATGCCTTCTATACACCCCAAACATTCACTCTAAAACAGAAGATTGTTGTTTTTCGCAATATTTTTAGAAATATGGCCTCTTTTAGTAACATTAACACTAGCGCTGAAGCATCTTTTATGCTCATTTCTTGTCTTTCAGGATTTATTCTGGGTTTTATTTGGTTTATTTGATGAAAATGAACAACAATACACACCATGGAAACATTTTTGTTTGATTTGGGTCGAGTGAGATTTTCACCTAGAACCCAAAGGGCACTTTTCATGGAAAAATGTGAAAAATTAAAATTTCTAAAAATGAAATAAATGCCTTCTATACACCCCAAAAATTCACTCTAAAACAGAAGATTGTTGTTTTTCGCAATATTTTTAGAAATTTGGCCTCTTTTAGTAACATTAACACTAGCGCTGAAGCATCTTTTCTGCTCATTTCTTTTCTTTCAGGATTTATTCTGGGTTTTATTTTGTTTATTTGATGAAAATGAACAACAATACACACCATGGAAACATTTTTGTTTGATTTGTGTCGAGTGAGATTTTCACCTAGAACCCAAAAGGGGGGGTATTGGCACTTTTCATGGAAAAATGTGAAAAATTAAAATTTCTAAACATGAAATAAATGCCTTCTATACACCCCAAACATTCACTCTAAAAAAGAAGATTGTTGTTTTTCGCAATATTTTTAGAAATTTTGGCTCTTTTAGTAACATTAACACTAGCGCTGAAGCATCTTTTATGCTCATTTCTTGTCTTTCAGGATTTATTCTGGGTTTTATTTTGTTTATTTGATGAAAATGAACAACAATACACACCATGGAAACATGGTTTGATTTGTGTCGATTGAGATTTTCACCTAGAACCCAAAGGGGGTATTGGAACTTTTCATGGAAAAATGTGAAAAATTAAAATTTCTAAAAATGAAATATATGCCTTCTATACACCTCAAACATTCACTCTAAAAAAGAAGATTGTTGTTTTTCGCAATATTTTTAGAAATTTGGGCTCTTTTAGTAACCTTAACACTAGCGCTGAAGCATCTTTTATGCTCATTTCTTGTCTTTCAGGATTTATTCTGGGTTTCATTTTGTTTATTTGATGAAAATGAACAACAATACACACCATGGAAACATTTTTGTTTGATTTGTGTCGAGTGAGATTTTCACCTAGAACCCAGAGGGGGGGGTATTGGCACTTTTCATGGAAAAATGTGAAAAATTAAAATTTCTAAAAATGAAATAAATGCCTTCTATACACCTCAAAAATTCACTCTAAAACAGAAGATTGTTGTTTTTTCGCAATATTTTTAGAAATTTGGGCTCTTTTAGTAACATTAACACTAGCGCTGAAGCATCTTTTATGCTCATTTCTTGTCTTTCAGGATTTATTCTGGGTTTTATTTTGTTTATTTGATGAAAATGAACATCAATACACACCATGGAAACATTTTTCTTTGATTTGTCTAGAGTGAGATTTTCACCTAGAACCCAAAGGGGGGGGTATTGGCACTTTTCATGGAAAAATGTGAAAAATTAAAATTTCTAAAAATGAAATAAATGCCTTCTATACACCTCAAACATTCACTCTAAAACAGAAGATTGTTGTTTTTCGCAATATTTTTAGAAATTTGGGCTCTTTTAGTAACATTAACACTAGCGCTTAAGCATCTTTTATGATCATTTCTTGTCTTTCAGGATTTATTCTGGGTTTTATTTTGTTTATTTGATGAAAATGAACAACAACACACATCATGGAAACATTTTTTTTGATTTGGGTCGAGTGAGATTTTCACCTAGAACCCAAAGGGGGGGGTATTGGCACTTTTCATGGAAAAATGTGAAAAATTAAAATTTCTAAAAATGAAATAAATGCCTTCTATACACCTCAAACATTCACTCTAAAACAGAAGATTGTTGTTTTTCGCAATATTTTTAGAAATTTGGGTTCTTTTAGTAACATTAACACTAGCGCTGAAGCATCTTTTATGCTCATTTCTAGTCTTTCAGGATTTATTCTGGGTTTTATTTTGTTTATTTGATGAAAATGAACAACATTACACACCATGGAAACATTTTTGTTTGATTTGGGTCGAGTGAGATTTTCACCTAGAACCCAAATGGGGGGGTATTGGCACTTTCATGGAAAAATGTGAAAAATTAAAATTTCTAAAAATGAAATAAATGCCTTCTATACAACCCAAACATTCACTCTAAAACAGAAGATTGTTGTTTTTCGCAATATTTTTAGAAATTTGGCCTCTTTTAGTAACATTAACACTAGCGCTGAAGCATCTTTTCTGCTCATTTCTTGTCTTTCAGGATTTATTCTGGGTTTTATTTTGTTTATTTGATGAAAATGAACAACAATACACACCATGGAAACATTTTTGTTTGATTTGTGTCGAGTGAGATTTTCACCTAGAACCCAAAGGGGGGGGTATTGGCACTTTTCATGGAAAAATGTGAAAAATTAAAATTTCTAAAAATGAAATAAATGCCTTCTATACACCTCAAACATTCACTCTAAAACAGAAGATTGTTGTTTTTCGCAATATTTTTAGAAATTTGGCCTCTTTTAGTAACATTAACACTAGCGCTGAAGCATCTTTTCTGCTCATTTCTTGTCTTTCAGGATTTATTCTGGGTTTTATTTTGTTTATTTGATGAAAATGAACAACAATACACACCATGGAAACATTTTTGTTTGATTTGTGTCGAGTGAGATTTTCACCTAGAACCCAAAGGGGTATTGGCACTTTTCATGGAAAAATGTGAAAAATTAAAATTTCTAAAAATGAAATAAATGCCTTCTATACCCCCGAACATTCACTCTAAAACAGAAGATTGTTGTTTTTCGCAATATTTTTAGAAATTTTGGCTCTTTTAGTAACATTAACCTTTGCGCTGAAGCATCATTATGCTCATTTCTTGTCTTTCAGGATTTATTCTGGGTTTTATTTTGTTTATTTGATGAAAATGAACAACAATACACACCATGGAAACATTTTTGTTTGATTTGTGTCCAGTGAGATTTTCACCTAGAACCCAAAGGGGGGGGTATTGGCACTTTTCATGGGAAAATGTGAAAAATTAAATTTTTCTAAAAATGAAATAAATGCCTTCTATACACCCCAAACATTCACTCTAAAACAGAAGATTGTTGTTTTTCGCAATATTTTTAGAAATTTGGCCTCTTTTAGTAACATTAACACTAGCGCTGAAGCATCTTTTATGCTCATTTCTTGTCTTTCAGGATTTATTCTGGGTTTTATTTTGTTTATTTGATGAAAATGAACAACAATACACACCATGGAAACATTTTTGTTTGATTTGTGTCCAGTGAGATTTTCACCTAGAACCCAAAGGGGGGGGTATTGGCACTTTTCATGGAAAAATGTGAAAAATTAAAATTTCTAAAAATGAAATAAATGCCTTCTATACACCCCAAACATTCACTCTAAAACAGAAGATTGTTGTTTTTCGCAATATTTTTAGAAATTTGGCCTCTTTTAGTAACATTAACACTAGCGCTGAAGCATCTTTTCTGCTCATTTCTTGTCTTTCAGGATTTATTCTGGGTTTCATTTTGTTTATTTGATGAAAATGAACAACAATACACACCATGGAAACATTTTTGTTTGATTTGTGTCGAGTGAGATTTTCACCTAGAACCCAAAGGGGGGGGTATTGGCACTTTTCATGGAAAAATGTGAAAAATTAAAATTTCTAAAAATGAAATAAATGCCTTCTATACACCTCAAACATTCACTCTAAAACAGAAGATTGTTGTTTTTCGCAATATTTTTACAAATTTTGGCTCTTTTAGTAACATTAACCTTTGCGCTGAAGCATCTTTTATGCTCATTTCTTGTCTTTCAGGATTTATTCTGGGTTTTATTTTGTTTATTTGATGAAAATGAACAACAATACACACCATGGAGACATTTTTGTTTGATTTGGGTCGAGTGAGATTTTCACCTAGAACCCAAAGGGGGGGTATTGGCACTTTTCATGGAAAAATGTGAAAAATTAAAATTTCTAAAAATGAAATAAATGCCTTCTATACACCCCAAACATTCACTCTAAAACAGAAGATTGTTGTTTTTCGCAATATTTTTAGAAATTTGGCCTCTTTTAGTAACATTAACACTAGCGCTGAAGCATCTTTTCTGCTCATTTCTTGTCTTTCAGGATTTATTCTGGGTTTTATTTTGTTTATTTGATGAAAATGAACAACAATACACACCATGGAAACATTTTTGTTTGATTTGTGTCGAGTGAGATTTTCACCTAGAACCCAAAGGGTATTGGAACTTTTCATGGAAAAATGTGAAAAATTAAAATTTCTAAAAATGAAATAAATGCCTCTATACACCTCAAACATTCACTCTAAAACAGAAGATTGTTGTTTTTCGCAATATTTTTAGAAATTTGGCCTCTTTTAGTAACATTAACACTAGCGCTGAAGCATCTTTTCTGCTCATTTCTTGTCTTTCAGGATTTATTCTGGGTTTTATTTTGTTTATTTGATGAAAATGAACAACAATACACACCATGGAAACATTTTTGTTTGATTTGTGTCGAGTGAGATTTTCACCTAGAACCCAAAGGGGGGGGTATTGGCACTTTTCATGGAAAAATGTGAAAAATTAAAATTTCTAAAAATGAAATAAATGCCTTCTATACACCCCAAACATTCACTCTAAAACAGAAGATTGTTGTTTTTCGCAATATTTTTAGAAATTTGGCCTCTTTTAGTAACATTAACACTAGCGCTGAAGCATCTTTTCTGCTCATTTCTTGTCTTTCAGGATTTATTCTGGGTTTTATTTTGTTTATTTGATGAAAATGAACAACAATACACACCATGGAAACATTTTTGTTTGATTTGTGTCGAGTGAGATTTTCACCTAGAACCCAAAGGGGGGGTATTGGAACTTTTCATGGAAAAATGTGAAAAATTAAAATTTCTAAAAATGAAATAAATGCATTCTATACACCTCCAATATTCACTCTAAAAAAGAAGATTGTTGTTTTTCGCAATATTTTTAGAAATTTGGGCTCTTTTAGTAACATTAACACTAGCGCTGAAGCATCTTTTATGCTCATTTCTTGTCTTTCAGGATTTATTCTGGGTTTCACTTTGTTTATTTGATGAAAATGAACAACAATACACACCTGGCACTTTTCATGGAAAAATGTGAAAAATTAAAATTTCTAAAAATGAAATAAATGCCTTCTATACACCTCAAACATTCACTCTAAAACAGAAGATTGTTGTTTTTCGCAATATTTTTAGAAATTTGGGCTGTTTTATTAACATTAACACAAGCGCTGAATCATCTTTTATGTTCATTTCTTGTCTTTCAGGATTTATTCTGGGTTTTATTTTGTTTATTTGATGAAAATGAACATCAATACACACCATGGAAACATTTTTGTTTGATTTGTTTCGAGTGAGATTTTCACCTAGAACCCAAAGGGGGGGGTATTGACACTTTTCATGGAAAAATGCGAAAAATTAAAATTTCTAAAAATGAAATAAATGCCTTCTATACACCTCAAACATTCACTCTAAAACAGAAGATTGTTGTTTTTCGCAATATTTTTAGAAATTTGGGCTCTTTTAGTAGCATTAACACTAGCGCTTAAGCATCTTTTATGCTCATTTCTTGTCTTTCAGGATTTATTCTGGGTTTTATTTTGTTTATTTGATGAAAATGAACAACAATACACACCATGGAAACATTTTTTTTTATTTGGGTCGAGTGAGATTTTCACCTAGAACCCAAAGGGGGGGGGTATTGGCACTTTTCATGGAAAAATGTGAAAAATTAAAATTTCTAAAAATGAAATAAATGCCTTCTATACACCTCAAACATTCACTCTAAAACAGAAGATTGTTGTTTTTCGCAATATTTTTAGAAATTTGGGTTCTTTTAGTAACATTAACACTAGCGCTGAAGCATCTTTTATGCTCATTTCTAGTCTTTCAGGATTTATTCTGGGTTTTATTTTGTTTATTTGATGAAAATGAACAACAATACACACCATGGAAACATTTTTGTTTGATTTGGGTCGAGTGAGATTTTCACCTAGAACCCAAATGGGGGGGTATTGGCACTTTTCATGGAAAAATGTGAAAAATTAAAATTTCTAAAAATGAAATAAATGCCTTCTATACACCTCAAACATTCACTCTAAAACAGAAGATTGTTGTTTTTCGCAATATTTTTAGAAATTTGGGCTGTTTTATTAACATTAACACTAGCGCTGAAGCATCTTTTATGCTCATTTCTTGTCTTTCAGGATTTATTCTGGGTTTTATTTTGTTTATTTGATGAAAATGAACAACAATACACACCATGGAAACATTTTTGTTTGATTTGTGTCGATTGAGATTTTCACCTAGAACCCAAAGGGGGGGGTATTGGCACTTTTCATGGAAAAATGTGAAAAATTAAAATTTCTAAAAATGAAATAAATGCCTTCTATACACCCCAAACATTCACTCTAAAACAGAAGATTGTTGTTTTTCGCAATATTTTTAGAAATTTGGCCTCTTTTAGTAACATTAACACTAGCGCTGAAGCATCTTTTCTGCTCATTTCTTGTCTTTCAGGATTTATTCTGGGTTTTATTTTGTTTCTTTGATGAAAATGAACAACAATACACACCATGGAAACATTTTTGTTTGATTTGGGTCGAGTGAGATTTTCACCTAGAACCCAAAGGGGGGGGTATTGGCACTTTTCATGGAAAAATGTGAAAAATTAAAATTTCTAAAAATGAAATAAATGCCTTCTATACACCCCAAACATTCACTCTAAAACAGAAGATTGTTGTTTTTCGCAATATTTTTAGAAATTTGGCCTCTTTTAGTAACATTAACACTAGCGCTGAAGCATCTTTTCTGCTCATTTCTTGTCTTTCAGGATTTATTCTGGGTTTTATTTTGTTTCTTTGATGAAAATGAACAACAATACACACCATGGAAACATTTTTGTTTGATTTGTGTCGAGTGAGATTTTCACCTAGAACCCAAAGGGGGGGGTATTGGCACTTTTCATGGAAAAATGTGAAAAATTAAAATTTCTAAAAATGAAATAAATGCCTTCTATAAACCTCAAACATTCACTCTAAAACAGAAGATTGTTGTTTTTCGCAATATTTTTAGAAATTTTGGCTCTTTTGTGAATGAAATGTGAAAAATTAAAATTTCTAAAAATGAAATAAATGCCTTCTATACACCCCAAACATTCACTCTAAAACAGAAGATTGTTGTTTTTCGCAATATTTTTAGAAATATGGCCTCTTTTAGTAACATTAACACTAGCGCTGAAGCATCTTTTATGCTCATTTCTTGTCTTTCAGGATTTATTCTGGGTTTTATTTGGTTTATTTGATGAAAATGAACAACAATACACACCATGGAAACATTTTTGTTTGATTTGGGTCGAGTGAGATTTTCACCTAGAACCCAAAGGGCACTTTTCATGGAAAAATGTGAAAAATTAAAATTTCTAAAAATGAAATAAATGCCTTCTATACACCCCAAAAATTCACTCTAAAACAGAAGATTGTTGTTTTTCGCAATATTTTTAGAAATTTGGCCTCTTTTAGTAACATTAACACTAGCGCTGAAGCATCTTTTCTGCTCATTTCTTGCCTTTCAGGATTTATTCTGGGTTTTATTTTGTTTATTTGATTTAAAATGAACAACAATACACACCATGGAAACATTTTTGTTTGATTTGTGGCGAGTGAGATATTCACCTAGAACCCAAAGGGGGGGGTATTGGCACTTTTCATGGAAAAATGTGAAAAATTAAAATTTCTAAAAATGAAATAAATGCCTTCTATACACCCCAAACATTCACTCTAAAACAGAAGATTGTTGTTTTTCGCAATATTTTTAGAAATTTGGCCTCTTTTAGTAACATTAACACTAGCGCTGAAGCATCTTTTCTGCTCATTTCTTGTCTTTCAGGATTTATTCTGGGTTTTATTTTGTTTATTTGATGAAAATTAACAACAATACACACCATGGAAACATTTTTGTTTGATTTGTGTCGAGTGAGATTTTCACCTAGAACCCAAAGGGGGGGGGTATTGGCACTTTTCATGGAAAAATGTGAAAAATTAAAATTTCTAAAAATGAAATAAATGCCTTCCATACACCCCAAACATTCACTCTAAAACAGAAGATTGTTGTTTTTCGCAATATTTTTAGAAATTTGGCCTCTTTTAGTAACATTAACACTAGCGCTGAAGCATCTTTTCTGCTCATTTCTTGTCTTTCAGGATTTATTCTGGGTTTTATTTTGTTTATTTGATGAAAATGAACAACAATACACACCATGGAAACATTTTTGTTTGATTTGGGTCGAGTGAGATTTTCACCTAGAACCCAAAGGGGGGGGTATTGGCACTTTTCATGGAAAAATGTGAAAAATTAAAATTTCTAAAAATGAAATAAATGCCTTCCATACACCCCAAACATTCACTCTAAAACAGAAGATTGTTGTTTTTCGCAATATTTTTAGAAATTTGGCCTCTTTTAGTAACATTAACACTAGCGCTGAAGCATCTTTTCTGCTCATTTCTTGTCTTTCAGGATTTATTCTGGGTTTTATTTGGTTTATTTGATGAAAATGAACAACAATACACACCATGGAAACATTTTTGTTTTATTTGGGTCGAGTGAGATTTTCACCTAGAACCCAAAGGGCACTTTTCATGGAAAAATGTGAAAAATTAAAATTTCTAAAAATGAAATAAATGCCTTCTATACACCCCAAAAATTCACTCTAAAACAGAAGATTGTTGTTTTTCGCAATATTTTTAGAAATTTGGCCTCTTTTAGTAACATTAACACTAGCGCTGAAGCATCTTTTCTGCTCATTTCTTGTCTTTCAGGATTTATTCTGGGTTTTATTTTGTTTATTTGATTAAAAATGAACAACAATACACACCATGGAAACATTTTTGTTTGATTTGTGGCGAGTGAGATATTCACCTAGAACCCAAAGGGGGGGGTATTGGCACTTTTCATGGAAAAATGTGAAAAATTAAAATTTCTAAAAATGAAATAAATGCCTTCTATACACCCCAAACATTCACTCTAAAACAGAAGATTGTTGTTTTTCGCAATATTTTTAGAAATTTGGCCCCTTTTAGTAACATTAACACTAGCGCTGAAGCATCTTTTCTGCTCATTTCTTGTCTTTCAGGATTTATTCTGGGTTTTATTTTGTTTATTTGATGAAAATTAACAACAATACACACCATGGAAACATTTTTGTTTGATTTGTGTCGAGTGAGATTTTCACCTAGAACCCAAAGGGGGGGGGTATTGGCACTTTTCATGGAAAAATGTGAAAAATTAAAATTTCTAAAAATGAAATAAATGCCTTCCATACACCCCAAACATTCACTCTAAAACAGAAGATTGTTGTTTTTCGCAATATTTTTAGAAATTTGGCCTCTTTTAGTAACATTAACACTAGCGCTGAAGCATCTTTTCTGCTCATTTCTTGTCTTTCAGGATTTATTCTGGGTTTTATTTTGTTTATTTGATGAAAATGAACAACAATACACACCATGGAAACATTTTTGTTTGATTTGGGTCGAGTGAGATTTTCACCTAGAACCCAAAGGGGGGGTATTGGCACTTTTCATGGAAAAATGTGAAAAATTAAAATTTCTAAAAATGAAATAAATGCCTTCTATACACCCCAAACATTCACTCTAAAACAGAAGATTGTTGTTTTTCGCAATATTTTTAGAAATTTGGCCTCTTTTAGTAACATTAACACTAGCGCTGAAGCATCTTTTCTGCTCATTTCTTGTCTTTCAGGATTTATTCTGGGTTTTATTTTGTTTATTTGATTTAAAATGAACAACAATACACACCATGGAAACATTTTTGTTTGATTTGTGGCGAGTGAGATATTCACCTAGAACCCAAAGGGGGGGGTATTGGCACTTTTCATGGAAAAATGTGAAAAATTAAAATTTCTAAAAATGAAATAAATGCCTTCTATACACCCCAAACATTCACTCTAAAACAGAAGATTGTTGTTTTTCGCAATATTTTTAGAAATTTGGCCTCTTTTAGTAACATTAACACTAGCGCTGAAGCATCTTTTCTGCTCATTTCTTGTCTTTCAGGATTTATTCTGGGTTTTATTTTGTTTATTTGATGAAAATTAACAACAATACACACCATGGAAACATTTTTGTTTGATTTGTGTCGAGTGAGATTTTCACCTAGAACCCAAAGGGGGGGGGTATTGGCACTTTTCATGGAAAAATGTGAAAAATTAAAATTTCTAAAAATGAAATAAATGCCTTCCATACACCCCAAACATTCACTCTAAAACAGAAGATTGTTGTTTTTCGCAATATTTTTAGAAATTTTGGCTCTTTTAGTAACATTAACACTAGCGCTGAAGCATCTTTTATGCTCATTTCTTGTCTTTCAGGATTTATTCTGGGTTTTATTTTGTTTATTTGATGAAAATGAACAACAATACACACCATGGAAACATTTTTGTTTGATTTGTGTCGAGTGAGATTTTCACCTAGAACCCAAATGGGGGGGTATTGGCACTTTTCATGGAAAAATGTGAAAAATTAAAATTTCTAAAAATGAAATAAATGCCTTCTATACACCTCAAACATTCACTCTAAAACAGAAGATTGTTGTTTTTCGCAATATTTTTAGAAATTTGGGCTGTTTTATTAACATTAACACTAGCGCTGAAGCATCTTTTATGCTCATTTCTTGTCTTTCAGGATTTATTCTGGGTTTTATTTTGTTTATTTGATGAAAATGAACAACAATACACACCTGGCACTTTTCATGGAAAAATGTGAAAAATTAAAATTTCTAAAAATGAAATAAATGCCTTCTATACACCTCAAACATTCACTCTAAAACAGAAGATTGTTGTTTTTCGCAATATTTTTAGAAATTTGGGCTGTTTTATTAACATTAACACAAGCGCTGAATCATCTTTTATGTTCATTTCTTGTCTTTCAGGATTTATTCTGGGTTTTATTTTGTTTATTTGATGAAAATGAACATCAATACACACCATGGAAACATTTTTGTTTGATTTGTTTCGAGTGAGATTTTCACCTAGAACCCAAAGGGGGGGGTATTGACACTTTTCATGGAAAAATGCGAAAAATTAAAATTTCTAAAAATGAAATAAATGCCTTCTATACACCTCAAACATTCACTCTAAAACAGAAGATTGTTGTTTTTCGCAATATTTTTAGAAATTTGGGCTCTTTTAGTAGCATTAACACTAGCGCTTAAGCATCTTTTATGCTCATTTCTTGTCTTTCAGGATTTATTCTGGGTTTTATTTTGTTTATTTGATGAAAATGAACAACAATACACACCATGGAAACATTTTTTTTGATTTGGGTCGAGTGAGATTTTCACCTAGAACCCAAAGGGGGGGGTATTGGCACTTTTCATGGAAAAATGTGAAAAATTAAAATTTCTAAAAATGAAATAAATGCCTTCTATACACCTCAAACATTCACTCTAAAACAGAAGATTGTTGTTTTTCGCAATATTTTTAGAAATTTGGGTTCTTTTAGTAACATTAACACTAGCGCTGAAGCATCTTTTATGCTCATTTCTAGTCTTTCAGGATTTATTCTGGGTTTTATTTTGTTTATTTGATGAAAATGAACAACAATACACACCATGGAAACATTTTTGTTTGATTTGGGTCGAGTGAGATTTTCACCTAGAACCCAAATGGGGGGGTATTGGCACTTTTCATGGAAAAATGTGAAAAATTAAAATTTCTAAAAATGAAATAAATGCCTTCTATACACCTCAAACATTCACTCTAAAACAGAAGATTGTTGTTTTTCGCAATATTTTTAGAAATTTGGGCTGTTTTATTAACATTAACACTAGCGCTGAAGCATCTTTTATGCTCATTTCTTGTCTTTCAGGATTTATTCTGGGTTTTATTTTGTTTATTTGATGAAAATGAACAACAATACACACCATGGAAACATTTTTGTTTGATTTGTGTCGATTGAGATTTTCACCTTGAACCCAAAGGGGGGGGTATTGGCACTTTTCATGGAAAAATGTGAAAAATTAAAATTTCTAAAAATGAAATAAATGCCTTCTATACACCCCAAACATTCACTCTAAAACAGAAGATTGTTGTTTTTCGCAATATTTTTAGAAATATGGCCTCTTTTAGTAACATTAACACTAGCGCTGAAGCATCTTTTATGCTCATTTCTTGTCTTTCAGGATTTATTCTGGGTTTTATTTGGTTTATTTGATGAAAATGAACAACAATACACACCATGGAAACATTTTTGTTTGATTTGGGTCGAGTGAGATTTTCACCTAGAACCCAAAGGGCACTTTTCATGGAAAAATGTGAAAAATTAAAATTTCTAAAAATGAAATAAATGCCTTCTATACACCCCAAAAATTCACTCTAAAACAGAAGATTGTTGTTTTTCGCAATATTTTTAGAAATTTGGCCTCTTTTAGTAACATTAACACTAGCGCTGAAGCATCTTTTCTGCTCATTTCTTTTCTTTCAGGATTTATTCTGGGTTTTATTTTGTTTATTTGATGAAAATGAACAACAATACACACCATGGAAACATTTTTGTTTGATTTGTGTCAAGTGAGATTTTCACCTAGAACCCAAAAGGGGGGGTATTGGCACTTTTCATGGAAAAATGTGAAAAATTAAAATTTCTAAAAATGAAATAAATGCCTTCTATAAACCTCAAACATTCACTCTAAAACAGAAGATTGTTGTTTTTCGCAATATTTTTAGAAATTTTGGCTCATTTAGTAACATTAACCTTTGCGCTGAAGCATCTTTTATGCTCATTTCTTGTCTTTCAGGATTTATTCTGGGTTTTATTTTGTTTATTTGATGAAAATGAACAACAATACACACCATGGAAACATTTTTGTTTGATTTGGGTCGAGTGAGATTTTCACCTAGAACCCAAAGGGGGGGTATTGGCACTTTTCATGGAAAAATGTGAAAAATTAAAATTTCTAAAAATGAAATAAATGCCTTCTATACACCCCAAACATTCACTCTAAAAGAGAAGATTGTTGTTTTTCTTAATATTTTTAGAAATTTGGCCTCTTTTAGTAACATTAACACTAGCGCTGAAGCATCTTTTCTGCTCATTTCTTGTCTTTCAGGATTTATTCTGGGTTTTATTTTGTTTATTTGATGAAAATGAACAACAATAGACACCATGGAAACATTTTTGTTTGATTTGTGTCGAGTGAGATTTTCACCTAGAACCCAAAGGGGGGGGTATTGGCACTTTTTATGGAAAAATGTGAAAAATTAAAATTTCTAAAAATAAAATAAATGCCTTCTATACACCCCAAACATTCACTCTAAAACAGAAGATTGTTGTTTTTCGCAATATTTTTAGAAATTTGGCCTCTTTTAGTAACATTAACGCTAGCGCTGAAGCATCTTTTCTGCTCATTTCTTGTCTTTCAGGATTTATTCTGGGTTTTATTTTGTTTATTTGATGAAAATGAACAACAATACACACCATGGAAACATTTTTGTTTGAAATGTGTCGAGTGAGATTTTCACCTAGAACCCAAAGGGGGGGGTTTTGGCACTTTTCATGGAAAAATGTGAAAAATTAAAATTTCTAAAAATGAAATAAATGCCTTCTATACAACCCAAACATTCACTCTAAAACAGAAGATTGTTGTTTTTCGCAATATTTTTAGAAATTTTGGCTCTTTTAGTAACATTAACCTTTGCGCTGAAGCATCTTTTATGCTCATTTCTTGTCTTTCAGGATTTATTCTGGGTTTTATTTTGTTTATTTGATGAAAATGAACATCAATACACACCATGGAAACATTTTTGTTTGATTTGTTTCGAGTGAGATTTTCACCTAGAACCCAAGGTATTGGAACTTTACATGGAAAAATGTGAAAAATTAAAATTTCTAAAAATGAAATAAATGCCTTCTATACACCTCAAACATTCACTCTAAAAAAGAAGATTGCTGTTTTTCGCAATATTTTTAGAAATTTGGGCTCTTTTAGTAACATTAACACTAGCGCTGAAGCATCTTTTATGCTCAATTCTTGTCTTTCAGGATTTATTCTGGGTTTTATTTTGTTTATTTGATGAAAATGAACAACAATACACACCATGGAAACATTTTTGTTTGATTTGTGTCGAGTGAGATTTTCACCTAGAACCCAAAGGGGGGGTATTGGCACTTTTCATGGAAAAATGTGAAAAATTAAAATTTCTAAAAATGAAATAAATGCCTTCTATACACCTCAAACATTCACTCTAAAACAGAAGATTGTTGTTTTTCGCAATATTTTTAAAAATTTGGGCTCTTTTAGCATCATTAACACTAGCGCTGAAGCATCTTTTATGCTCATTTCTAGTCTTTCAGGATTTATTCTGGGTTTTATTTTGTTTATTTGATGAAAATGAAAAACAATACACACCATGGAAACATTTTTTTTGATTTGTTTCGAGTGAGATTTTCACCTAGAACCCAAAGGGGGGGGGTATTAACACTTTTCATGGAAAAATGCGAAAAATTAAAATTTCTAAAAATGAAATAAATGCCTTCTATACACCTCAAACATTCACTCTAAAACAGAAGATTGTTGTTTTTCGCAATATTTTTAGAAATTTGGGTTCTTTTAGTAACATTAACACTAGCGCTGAAGCATCTTTTATGCTCATTTCTAGTCTTTCAGGATTTATTCTGGGTTTTATTTTGTTTATTTGATACAAATGAACAACAATACACACCATGGAAACATTTTGCTTTGATTTGTGTCGAGTGAGGTTTTCACCTAAAACCCAAAGTGGGGGGTATTGGCACTTTTCATGGAAAAATGTGAAAAATTAAAATTTCTAAAAATGAAATAAATGCCTTCTATACACCTCAAACATTCACTCTAAAACTGAAGATTGTTGTTTTTCGCAATATTTTTAGAAATTTGGGCTCTTTTAGTAACATTAACAGTAGCGCTGAAGCATCTTTTATGCTCATTTCTTGTCTTTCAGGATTTATTCTGGGTTCTATTTTGTTTATTTGATGAAAATGAACAACAATACACACCATGGAAACATTTTTGTTTGAAATGTGTCGAGTGAGATTTTCACCTAGAACCCAAAGGGGGGGGTATTGGAACTTTTCATGGAAAAATGTGAAAAATTAAAATTTCTAAAAATGAAATAAATGCCTTGTATACACCTCAAACATTCATTTTAAAACAGAAGATTATTGTTTTTCGCAATATTTTTAGAAATTTTGGCTCTTTTAGTAACATTAACACTAGCGCTGAAGCATCTTTTATGCTCATTTCTTGTCTTTCAGGATTTATTCTGGGTTTTATTTTGTTTATTTGATGCAAATGAACAACAATACACACCATGGAAACATTTTTGTTTGATTTGGGTCGAGTGAGATTTTCACCTAGAACCCAAAGGGGGGGTATTGGCACTTTTCATGGAAAAATGTGAAAAATTAAAATTTCTAAAAATGAAATAAATGCCTTCTATACACCCCAAACATTCACTCTAAAAGAGAAGATTGTTGTTTTTCGCAATATTTTTAGAAATTTGGCCTCTTTTAGTAACATTAACACTAGCGCTGAAGCATCTTTTCTGCTCATTTCTTGTCTTTCAGGATTTATTCTGGGTTTTATTTTGTTTATTTGATGAAAATGAACAACAATAGACACCATGGAAACATTTTTGTTTGATTTGTGTCGAGTGAGATTTTCACCTAGAACCCAAAGGGGGGGGTATTGGCACTTTTCATGGAAAAATGTGAAAAATTAAAAAATCTAAAAATAAAATAAATGCCTTCTATACACCCCAAACATTCACTCTAAAACAGAAGATTGTTGTTTTTCGCAATATTTTTAGAAATTTGGCCTCTTTTAGTAACATTAACGCTAGCGCTGAAGCATCTTTTCTGCTCATTTCTTGTCTTTCAGGATTTATTCTGGGTTTTATTTTGTTTATTTGATGAAAATGAACAACAATACACACCATGGAAACATTTTTGTTTGATTTGTGTCGAGTGAGATTTTCACCTAGAACCCAAAGGGGGGGGTATTGGCACTTTTCATGGAAAAATGTGAAAAATTAAAATTTCTAAAAATGAAATAAATGCCTTCTATACAACCCAAACATTCACTCTAAAACAGAAGATTGTTGTTTTTCGCAATATTTTTAGAAATTTTGGCTCTTTTAGTAACATTAACCTTTGCGCTGAAGCATCTTTTATGCTCATTTCTTGTCTTTCAGGATTTATTCTGGGTTTTATTTTGTTTATTTGATGAAAATGAACATCAATACACACCATGGAAACATTTTTGTTTGATTTGTTTCGATTGAGATTTTCACCTAGAACCCAAGGTATTGGAACTTTACATGGAAAAATGTGAAAAATTAAAATTTCTAAAAATGAAATAAATGCCTTCTATACACCTCAAACATTCACTCTAAAAAAGAAGATTGTTGTTTTTCGCAATATTTTTAGAAATTTGGGCTCTTTTAGCATCATTAACACTAGCGCTGAAGGATCTTTTATGCTCATTTCTAGTCTTTCAGGATTTATTCTGGGTTTTATTTTGTTTCTTTGATGAAAATGAACAACAATACACACCATGGAAACATTTTTGTTTGATTTGGGTCGAGTGAGATTTTCAACTAGAACCCAAAGGGGGGGGTATTGGCACTTTTCATGGAAAAATGTGAAAAATTAAAATTTCTAAAAATGAAATAAATGCCTTCTATACACCCCAAACATTCACTCTAAAACAGAAGATTGTTGTTTTTCGCAATATTTTTATAAATTTGGCCTCTTTTAGTAACATTAACACTAGCGCTGAAGCATCTTTTATGCTCATTTCTTGTCTTTCAGGATTTATTCTGGGTTTTATTTTGTTTATTTGATGAAAATGAACAACAATACACACCATGGAAACATTTTTGTTTGATTTGGGTCGAGTGAGATTTTCACCTAGAACCCAAAGGGGGGGGTATTGGCACTTTTCATGGAAAAATGTGAAAAATTAAAATTTCTAAAAATGAAATAAATGCCTTCTATACACCCCAAACATTCACTCTAAAACAGAAGATTGTTGTTTTTCGCAATATTTTTAGAAATTTGGCCTCTTTTAGTAACATTAACACTAGCGCTGAAGCATCTTTTCTGCTCATTTCTTGTCTTTCAGGATTTATTCTGGGTTTTATTTTGTTTCTTTGATGAAAATGAACAACAATACACACCATGGAAACATTTTTGTTTGATTTGTGTCGAGTGAGATTTTCACCTAGAACCCAAAGGGGGGGGTATTGGCACTTTTCATGGAAAAATGTGAAAAATTAAAATTTCTAAAAATGAAACAAATGCCTTCTATAAACCTCAAACATTCACTCTAAAACAGAAGATTGTTGTTTTTCGCAATATTTTTAGAAATTTTGGCTCTTTTAGTAACATTAACACTAGCGCTGAAGCATCTTTTATGCTCATTTCTTGTCTTTCAGGATTTATTCTGGGTTTTATTTTGTTTATTTGATGCAAATGAACAACAATACACACCATGGAAACATTTTTGTTTGATTTGGGTCGAGTGAGATTTTCAACTAGAACCCAAAGGGGGGGGTATTGGCACTTTTCATGGAAAAATGTGAAAAATTAAAATTTCTAAAAATGAAATAAATGCCTTCTATACACCCCAAACATTCACTCTAAAAGAGAAGATTGTTGTTTTTCGCAATATTTTTAGAAATTTGGCCTCTTTTAGTAACATTAACACTAGCGCTGAAGCATCTTTTCTGCTCATTTCTTGTCTTTCAGGATTTATTCTGGGTTTTATTTTGTTTATTTGATGAAAATGAACAACAATAGACACCATGGAAACATTTTTGTTTGATTTGTGTCGAGTGAGATTTTCACCTAGAACCCAAAGGGGGGGGTATTGGCACTTTTCATGGAAAAATGTGAAAAATTAAAAAATCTAAAAATAAAATAAATGCCTTCTATACACCCCAAACATTCACTCTAAAACAGAAGATTGTTGTTTTTCGCAATATTTTTAGAAATTTGGCCTCTTTTAGTAACATTAACGCTAGCGCTGAAGCATCTTTTCTGCTCATTTCTTGTCTTTCAGGATTTATTCTGGGTTTTATTTTGTTTATTTGATGAAAATGAACAACAATACACACCATGGAAACATTTTTGTTTGATTTGTGTCGAGTGAGATTTTCACCTAGAACCCAAAGGGGGGGGTATTGGCACTTTTCATGGAAAAATGTGAAAAATTAAAATTTCTAAAAATGAAATAAATGCCTTCTATACAACCCAAACATTCACTCTAAAACAGAAGATTGTTGTTTTTCGCAATATTTTTAGAAATTTTGGCTCTTTTAGTAACATTAACCTTTGCGCTGAAGCATCTTTTATGCTCATTTCTTGTCTTTCAGGATTTATTCTGGGTTTTATTTTGTTTATTTGATGAAAATGAACATCAATACACACCATGGAAACATTTTTGTTTGATTTGTTTCGATTGAGATTTTCACCTAGAACCCAAGGTATTGGAACTTTACATGGAAAAATGTGAAAAATTAAAATTTCTAAAAATGAAATAAATGCCTTCTATACACCTCAAACATTCACTCTAAAAAAGAAGATTGTTGTTTTTCGCAATATTTTTAGAAATTTGGGCTCTTTTAGTAACATTAACACTAGCGCTGAAGCATCTTTTATGCTCATTTCTTGTCTTTCAGGATTTATTCTGGGTTTTATTTTGTTTATTTGATGAAAATGAACAACAATACACACCATGGAAACATTTTTGTTTGATTTGTGTCGAGTGAGATTTTCACCTAGAACCCAAAGGGGGGGTATTGGCACTTTTCATGGAAAAATGTGAAAAATTAAAATTTCTAAAAATGAAATAAATGCCTTCTATACACCTCAAACATTCACTCTAAAACAGAAGATTGTTGTTTTTCGCAATATTTTTAGAAATTTGGGCTCTTTTAGCATCATTAACACTAGCGCTGAAGGATCTTTTATGCTCATTTCTAGTCTTTCAGGATTTATTCTGGGTTTTATTTTGTTTCTTTGATGAAAATGAACAACAATACACACCATGGAAACATTTTTGTTTGATTTGGGTCGAGTGAGATTTTCAACTAGAACCCAAAGGGGGGGGTATTGGCACTTTTCATGGAAAAATGTGAAAAATTAAAATTTCTAAAAATGAAATAAATGCCTTCTATACACCCCAAACATTCACTCTAAAACAGAAGATTGTTGTTTTTCGCAATATTTTTATAAATTTGGCCTCTTTTAGTAACATTAACACTAGCGCTGAAGCATCTTTTATGCTCATTTCTTGTCTTTCAGGATTTATTCTGGGTTTTATTTTGTTTATTTGATGAAAATGAACAACAATACACACCATGGAAACATTTTTGTTTGATTTGGGTCGAGTGAGATTTTCACCTAGAACCCAAAGGGGGGGGTATTGGCACTTTTCATGGAAAAATGTGAAAAATTAAAATTTCTAAAAATGAAATAAATGCCTTATATACACCCCAAACATTCACTCTAAAACAGAAGATTGTTGTTTTTCGCAATATTTTTAGAAATTTGGCCTCTTTTAGTAACATTAACACTAGCGCTGAAGCATCTTTTCTGCTCATTTCTTGTCTTTCAGGATTTATTCTGGGTTTTATTTTGTTTCTTTGATGAAAATGAACAACAATACACACCATGGAAACATTTTTGTTTGATTTGTGTCGAGTGAGATTTTCACCTAGAACCCAAAGGGGGGGGTATTGGCACTTTTCATGGAAAAATGTGAAAAATTAAAATTTCTAAAAATGAAACAAATGCCTTCTATAAACCTCAAACATTCACTCTAAAACAGAAGATTGTTGTTTTTCGCAATATTTTTAGAAATTTTGGCTCTTTTAGTAACATTAACACTAGCGCTGAAGCATCTTTTATGCTCATTTCTTGTCTTTCAGGATTTATTCTGGGTTTTATTTTGTTTATTTGATGCAAATGAACAACAATACACACCATGGAAACATTTTTGTTTGATTTGGGTCGAGTGAGATTTTCACCTAGAACCCAAAGGGGGGGTATTGGCACTTTTCATGGAAAAATGTGAAAAATTAAAATTTCTAAAAATGAAATAAATGCCTTCTATACACCCCAAACATTCACTCTAAAAGAGAAGATTGTTGTTTTTCGCAATATTTTTAGAAATTTGGCCTCTTTTAGTAACATTAACACTAGCGCTGAAGCATCTTTTCTGCTCATTTCTTGTCTTTCAGGATTTTTTCTGGGTTTTATTTTGTTTATTTGATGAAAATGAACAACAATAGACACCATGGAAACATTTTTGTTTGATTTGTGTCGAGTGAGATTTTCACCTAGAACCCAAAGGGGGGGGTATTGGCACTTTTCATGGAAAAATGTGAAAAATTAAAAAATCTAAAAATAAAATAAATGCCTTCTATACACCCCAAACATTCACTCTAAAACAGAAGATTGTTGTTTTTCGCAATATTTTTAGAAATTTGGCCTCTTTTAGTAACATTAACGCTAGCGCTGAAGCATCTTTTCTGCTCATTTCTTGTCTTTCAGGATTTATTCTGGGTTTTATTTTGTTTATTTGATGAAAATGAACAACAATACACACCATGGAAACATTTTTGTTTGATTTGTGTCGAGTGAGATTTTCACCTAGAACCCAAAGGGGGGGGGTATTGGCACTTTTCATGGAAAAATGTGAAAAATTAAAATTTCTAAAAATGAAATAAATGCCTTCTATACAACCCAAACATTCACTCTAAAACAGAAGATTGTTGTTTTTCGCAATATTTTTAGAAATTTTGGCTCTTTTAGTAACATTAACCTTTGCGCTGAAGCATCTTTTATGCTCATTTCTTGTCTTTCAGGATTTATTCTGGGTTTTATTTTGTTAATTTGATGAAAATGAACATCAATACACACCATGGAAACATTTTTGTTTGATTTGTTTCGATTGAGATTTTCACCTAGAACCCAAGGTATTGGAACTTTACATGGAAAAATGTGAAAAATTAAAATTTCTAAAAATGAAATAAATGCCTTCTATACACCTCAAACATTCACTCTAAAAAAGAAGATTGTTGTTTTTCGCAATATTTTTAGAAATTTGGGCTCTTTTAGCATCATTAACACTAGCGCTGAAGGATCTTTTATGCTCATTTCTAGTCTTTCAGGATTTATTCTGGGTTTTATTTTGTTTCTTTGATGAAAATGAACAACAATACACACCATGGAAACATTTTTGTTTGATTTGGGTCGAGTGAGATTTTCAACTAGAACCCAAAGGGGGGGGTATTGGCACTTTTCATGGAAAAATGTGAAAAATTAAAATTTCTAAAAATGAAATAAATGCCTTCTATACACCCCAAACATTCACTCTAAAACAGAAGATTGTTGTTTTTCGCAATATTTTTATTAATTTGGCCTCTTTTAGTAACATTAACACTAGCGCTGAAGCATCTTTTATGCTCATTTCTTGTCTTTCAGGATTTATTCTGGGTTTTTATTTTGTTTATTTGATGAAAATGAACAACAATACACACCATGGAAACATTTTTGTTTGATTTGGGTCGAGTGAGATTTTCACCTAGAACCCAAAGGGGGGGGTATTGGCACTTTTCATGGAAAAATGTGAAAAATTAAAATTTCTAAAAATGAAATAAATGCCTTCTATACACCCCAAACATTCACTCTAAAACAGAAGATTGTTGTTTTTCGCAATATTTTTAGAAATTTGGCCTCTTTTAGTAACATTAACACTAGCGCTGAAGCATCTTTTCTGCTCATTTCTTGTCTTTCAGGATTTATTCTGGGTTTTATTTTGTTTCTTTGATGAAAATGAACAACAATACACACCATGGAAACATTTTTGTTTGATTTGTGTCGAGTGAGATTTTCACCTAGAACCCAAAGGGGGGGGTATTGGCACTTTTCATGGAAAAATGTGAAAAATTAAAATTTCTAAAAATGAAACAAATGCCTTCTATAAACCTCAAACATTCACTCTAAAACAGAAGATTGTTGTTTTTCGCAATATTTTTAGAAATTTTGGCTCTTTTAGTAACATTAACACTAGCGCTGAAGCATCTTTTATGCTCATTTCTTGTCTTTCAGGATTTATTCTGGGTTTTATTTTGTTTATTTGATGCAAATGAACAACAATACACACCATGGAAACATTTTTGTTTGATTTGGGTCGAGTGAGATTTTCACCTAGAACCCAAAGGGGGGGGATTGGCACTTTTCATGGAAAAATGTGAAAAATTAAAATTTCTAAAAATGAAATAAATGCCTTCTATACACCCCAAACATTCACTCTAAAAGAGAAGATTGTTGTTTTTCGCAATATTTTTAGAAATTTGGCCTCTTTTAGTAACATTAACACTAGCGCTGAAGCATCTTTTCTGCTCATTTCTTGTCTTTCAGGATTTATTCTGGGTTTTATTTTGTTTATTTGATGAAAATGAACAACAATAGACACCATGGAAACATTTTTGTTTGATTTGTGTCGAGTGAGATTTTCACCTAGAACCCAAAGGGGGGGGTATTGGCACTTTTCATGGAAAAATGTGAAAAATTAAAAAATCTAAAAATAAAATAAATGCCTTCTATACACCCCAAACATTCACTCTAAAACAGAAGATTGTTGTTTTTCGCAATATTTTTAGAAATTTGGCCTCTTTTAGTAACATTAACGCTAGCGCTGAAGCATCTTTTCTGCTCATTTC
>NW_027286100.1:0-41962 GCF_022747635.1 Hetaerina americana
GGTTTTTGTTGGGATCATTATATGTATATCTGTACTAATTCCCCGTCTCATCAGGGGACTTAAAGGAAATAGATAATGCATGACAAATTTGAAGAAAGAAAAGAGAAGACCTAAAGGTTTAAGTAAAAACTATGAAGATAACTTAGGGCGCGTGTTTCAGTTAGCCACTAAGCATTGTAAAACGTTGAATAGTTTGGGCCCATAAGGCAACCCGCCGTGGGTATATACGCGGTTTTGGTAGGGAATGTTATATGTATATGTGTACTAATCCAACCTATCCACAGCTGACTTCAAGAAAAGAAGATCATGGATATCAAGAATGAAGAAAAAAAAATATTTCTTGGTTAATGAAAGAAGTGTGAAGATAGCTTAGGGCGCATGTTTCAGTAAGGCTATCAAAGGTGCAAAACATTACGTAGTAAGGGCCCATAAGGAAAACCGCCGTAGGTATCTCCTTGGTTTTGGTGGGGAGTTTTGTGTTATGTTCACTAATCCTTCCTCTCTTCAGCTGACTTTAACAGAAGAATATATAGGATGTCAAGTATGAAGAAAGATAAATGCATACTCCTTGGTTGAAATAAAGGTGAGATGATAGCTTAGGGATAGTTTTTAGTTAGGCACCTAGTGGTGCAAATACGTTGCGTAGTTGAGGCCAATATGGTAACTCGCCGTGTGTTTTTACGTGGTTTTTGTGGGGAGTGTTATTTGTTTATCTGACTAAATCCCCCTCCAGGGCAGGTGAATTCAAGAAAAGAAGATCATGGATGTCAAGGAAAAGGAAAAATATTTATGACTTCTTGGTTAAAGAAAAAAGTGTAAAGATAGCTTAAAGTACGCGTTTTAAATAGCAACGTAGCGGTGCAAATGGTACATGGTGACGGCCAATAAAGCCATCCGCCGTGGGTTCCTCTGTGGTTTTCGGGAATAATGTCATATGCATATATGCACTATCCCCCCCTCTCAACAGGTGACTTCAACAAATTAGACCATGTATGTCAAGGATAAAGAAAAGTAAGAGAAGACTTCTTGGTTGAAAAAAGAAATGTTAACTTAGCTTAGGGCACGTTTTTTTTAGCAAGGTACCTAATCGTGCAAAACGTTGCGTAGTTAGGGACAATGAGGCAAACCGCCGTTGGTTTTAACGATTTTTTGTTACGAAGTGATTTATGTCTAAGTGTACTTAAACCCTCTCTCAACAGGTGACTGCAACAAAAGTAGATCATTGATGTTAAGGATAAAGAAGATAAGAAAAGACTTCTTGGTTGAAAAAAGATGTGTGAAGATAGCTTAGGGCGCCTTTTTTTGCAAACCACTTAGTTGTGCAAATCGTTGCTTAGTTAGGGCCAATATGGTAACCCGCTGTGGGTTTTTACGCGGTTTTTTTGGTGAGGGCTTTTTATATATATCTGTACTAATATCTCCTCTCCGCAGGTGACTTTATGAAGAGAAGTTCATTGAAGTCCAGAATGGAGAAAGAAAAGAGATACTTTTTCTTTAAAGAAAGGAGTGTGAATTAAGCTTAGTGCGCGTGTTTAAGGTAGGTACTTAGCGGTTCAAAACGTTGCGCAGTAAGGGCTCATAAGGCTACAAACCGCTGGTTGTAACGCGGTTATGGTAAAGAGTGTTATATATATGTGATTAAATCCCCACTCTCCACAGGTGACTTCGGAAACAGAAGATCATTGATGACAAGAGTGAGGAAAGAAAAGATTTCTTGATGGAAAAAAGAAGTGTGATTATATATTAAGGTGCGTGTTTTAAATTGGAATTTAGCGGTGCAAAACATTACGTAGTAAGGGCCAATAAGAAACCCACCGTGGGTATCTGCGTGGTTTTGGTGGGAAGTATTATATTCATATTTGCATTAATCTTTCCTCTCTTAATCTGACTTAAACAAAAGATGATCAAGAATGTTAAGGATGAAGAAAAATAACAGAAGACTTCTTGGTGGAAAAAAAAGTGTGAAGAAAGCTTAGGGCGCGTTTTTAACTAGGCACCTAGTGGTGCAAATCGTTGAATAGTTAATGCTAATAAGGCAAACCGCGAATGACTTTAACGCAGTTTTTTTGGGGAGTGTTATATGTTTATGTGTACTTATCCCAACTCTCAACAGGTGACATCAACAAAATGAGATCATGGATGTCAAGGATAAAGAAAGATAAGAGAGGACTTTTTGGTGGAAAAAAGAAGTTTTAAGATAGTTAAGGGCGCGTTTTTTTAGCTAGGTACATAGTGGTGCAAAACGTTGCATATTGAGGGACCAAAAGGAGACCAGTAGTGGGTTTTACGCGCCATTGGTGAGAAGTTTATATATATATGTTTACTTAACCCACCTCTGCAGATTTGACTCCAAGAAAAGAAGATAATATATTTCATGAAAGAAGAAAGACAAGAGATGACCTCTTGTTTAAAGAAAGTAAAGTAAAAATAGCTTACGGCGCGTGTTTCAGTTAGGCGCCTAATGTTAATAAACGTTTCGTAGGTTAGGCAAATAGGGAAACGCGCCGTGGGTTTTTACGTAGTTTTTGTGTGGAATGTTATATGTATATAAGTATTAATCCAACTCCCCCAAAAGGTGACTTACAGGAAAGTAGGCCATGAATGTCAAGAATGAAGAAGGAAAGGAAAAGACTTCTTGGCTGAAGAAAGGAATGTGAAGAAAGCTAAGGAAGCGTGTTTTAGTTATGCACCTAACGGTGTAAAACGTTACGTAGTAAGGGCCCATAAGGAATCTACCGTGGGTTTTACGTTGTTGTGGTGGAGAGGGTTGTATGTATATGTGTACTATTCCGCCTTTTCCACTGGTGACTTCAAGAAAAGATGATCATGGATATCAAGAATGGAGAAAGAAAAGGGAAGGCATCTTTGTTGAAGAAATAAGTAAGAAGATAGCTAAGGTCAAGTGGTTAGGCTAGGCACTAAGCGGTGCTAAACGTTGCGTAGTTAGGGTTCATAAGGCTACTCGCCGTGGGTATATACGCAGTTTTGGTGGGGAGTGTTAAATGTATGGTTGTAGTAACCCCTTTTCTTCACAGGTGACTTCAAATAAAGAAGATCATAGATTTAAAGAATAAAGAAAGAAAGGAAAATACTTTTTGATTAAAGAAAGAAGTGTGAAGATAGCTTTCGAAGCGTGTTTTCGTTATGCACTCAGTGGTGAAAAAGATACGTAGTTAAGTATAATATGGCAACCCGCCGTGGCTTTTTACGCGGTTTTTGTTGGGATCATTATATGTATATCTGTACTAATTCCCCGTCTCATCAGGGGACTTAAAGGAAATAGATTATGCATGACAAATTTGAAGAAAGAAAAGAGAAGACCTAAAGGTTTAAGTAAAAACTATGAAGATAACTTAGGGCGCGTGTTTCAGTTAGCCACTAAGCATTGTAAAACGTTGAATAGTTTGGGCCCATAAGGCAACCCGCCGTGGGTATATACGCGGTTTTGGTAGGGAATGTTATATGTATATGTGTACTAATCCAACCTATCCACAGCTGACTTCAAGAAAAGAAGATCATGGATATCAAGAATGAAGAAAAAAAAATATTTCTTGGTTAATGAAAGAAGTGTGAAGATAGCTTAGGGCGCATGTTTCAGTAAGGCTTTAAAAGGTGCAAAACATTACGTAGTAAGGGCCCATAAGGAAAACCGCCGTAGGTATCTCCTTGGTTTTGGTGGGGAGTTTTGTGTTATGTTCACTAATCCTTCCTCTCTTCAGCTGACTTTAACAGAAGAATATATAGGATGTCAAGTATGAAGAAAGATAAATGCATACTCCTTGGTTGAAATAAAAGTGAGATGATAGCTTAGGGATAGTTTTTAGTTAGGCACCTAGTGGTGCAATACGTTGCGTAGTTGAGGCCAATATGGTAACTCGCCGTGTGTTTTTACGTGGTTTTTGTGGGGAGTGTTATTTGTTTATCTGACTAAATCCCCCTCCAGGGCAGGTGAATTCAAGAAAAGAAGATCATGGATGTCAAGAAAAAGGAAAAATATTTATGACTTCTTGGTTGAAGAAAAAAGTGTAAAGATAGCTTAAAGTACGCGTTTTAAATAGCAACGTAGCGGTGCAAATGGTACATGGTGACGGCCAGTAAAGCCATCCGCCGTGGGTTCCTCTGTGGTTTTCGGGAATAATGTCATATGCATATATGCACTATCCCCCCCTCTCAACAGGTGACTTCAACAAATTAGACCATGTATGTCAAGGATAAAGAAAAGTAAGAGAAGACTTCTTGGTTGAAAAAAGAAATGTTAACTTAGCTTAGGGCACGTTTTTTTTAGCAAGGTACCTAATCGTGCAAAACGTTGCGTAGTTAGGGACAATGAGGCAAACCGCCGTTGGTTTTAACGATTTTTTGTTACGAAGTGATTTATGTCTAAGTGTACTTAAACCCTCTCTCAACAGGTGACTGCAACAAAAGTAGATCATTGATGTTAAGGATAAAGAAGATAAGAAAAGACTTCTTGGTTGAAAAAAGATGTGTGAAGATAGCTTAGGGCGCCTTTTTTTGCAAACCACTTAGTTGTGCAAATCGTTGCTTAGTTAGGGCCAATATGGTAACCCGCTGTGGGTTTTTACGCGGTTTTTTTGGTGAGGGCTTTTTATATATATCTGTACTAATATCTCCTCTCCGCAGGTGACTTTATGAAGAGAAGTTCATTGAAGTCCAGAATGGAGAAAGAAAAGAGATACTTTTTCTTTAAAGAAAGGAGTGTGAATTAAGCTTAGTGCGCGTGTTTAAGTTAGGTACTTAGCGGTTCAAAACGTTGCGCAGTAAGGGCTCATAAGGCTACAAACCGCTGGTTGTAACGCGGTTATGGTAAAGAGTGTTATATATATGTGATTAAATCCCCACTCTCCACAGGTGACTTCGGAAACAGAAGATCATTGATGACAAGAGTGAGGAAAGAAAAGATTTCTTGATGGAAAAAAGAAGTGTGATTATATATTAAGGTGCGTGTTTTAAATTGGAATTTAGCGGTGCAAAACATTACGTAGTAAGGGCCAATAAGAAACCCACCGTGGGTATCTGCGTGGTTTTGGTGGGAAGTATTATATTCATATTTGCATTAATCTTTCCTCTCTTAATCTGACTTAAACAAAAGATGATCAAGAATGTTTAGGATGAAGAAAAATAACAGAAGACTTCTTGGTGGAAAAAAAAGTGTGAAGAAAGCTTAGGGCGCGTTTTTAACTAGGCACCTAGTGGTGCAAATCGTTGAATAGTTAATGCAAATAAGGCAAACCGCGAATGACTTTAACGCAGTTTTTTTGGGGAGTGTTATATGTTTATGTGTACTTATCCCAACTCTCAACAGGTGACATCAAAAAAATGACATCATGGATGTCAAGGATAAAGAAAGATAAGAGAGGACTTTTTGGTGGAAAAAAGAAGTTTTAAGATAGTTAAGGGCGCGTTTTTTTAGCTAGGTACATAGTGGTGCAAAACGTTGCATATTGAGGGACCAAAAGGAGACCAGTAGTGGGTTTTACGCGCCATTGGTGAGAAGTTTATATATATATGTTTACTTAACCCACCTCTGCAGATTTGACTCCAAGAAAAGAAGATAATATATTTCAAGAAAGAAGAAAGACAAGAGATGACCTCTTGTTTAAAGAAAGTAAAGTAAAAATAGCTTACGGCGCGTGTTTCAGTTAGGCGCCTAATGTTAATAAACGTTTCGTAGGTTAGGCAAATAGGGAAACGCGCCGTGGGTTTTTACGTAGTTTTTGTGTGGAATGTTATATGTATATAAGTATTAATCCAACTCCCCCAAAAGGTGACTTACAGGAAAGTAGGCCATGAATGTCAAGAATGAAGAAGGAAAGGAAAAGACTTCTTGGCTGAAGAAAGGAATGTGAAGAAAGCTAAGGAAGCGTGTTTTAGTTATGCACCTAACGGTGCAAAAAGTAACGTAGTAAGGGCCCATAAGGAATCTACCGTGGGTTTTACGTTGTTGTGGTGGAGAGGGTTGTATGTATATGTGTACTATTCCGCCTTTTCCACTGGTGACTTCAAGAAAAGATGATCATGGATATCAAGAATGGAGAAAGAAAAGGGAAGGCATCTTTGTTGAAGAAATAAGTAAGAAGATAGCTAAGGTCAAGTGGTTAGGCTAGGCACTAAGCGGTGCTAAACGTTGCGTAGTTAGGGTTCATAAGGCTACTCGCCGTGGGTATATACGCAGTTTTGGTGGGGAGTGTTAAATGTATGGTTGTAGCAACCCCTTTTCTTCACAAGTGACTTCAAATAAAGAAGATCATAGATTTAAAGAATAAAGAAAGAAAGGAAAATACTTTTTGATTAAAGAAAGAAGTGTGAAGATAGCTTTCGAAGCGTGTTTTCGTTATGCACTCAGTGGTGAAAAAGATACGTAGTTAAGTATAATATGGCAACCCGCCGTGGCTTTTTACGCGGTTTTTGTTGGGATCATTATATGTATATCTGTACTAATTCCCCGTCTCATCAGGGGACTTAAAGGAAATAGATTATGCATGACAAATTTGAAGAAAGAAAAGAGAAGACCTAAAGGTTTAAGTAAAAACTATGAAGATAACTTAGGGCGCGTGTTTCAGTTAGCCACTAAGCATTGTAAAACGTTGAATAGTTTGGGCCCATAAGGCAACCCGCCGTGGGTATATACGCGGTTTTGGTAGGGAATGTTATATGTATATGTGTACTAATCCAACCTATCCACAGCTGACTTCAAGAAAAGAAGATCATGGATATCAAGAATGAAGAAAAAAAAATATTTCTTGGTTAATGAAAGAAGTGTGAAGATAGCTTAGGGCGCATGTTTCAGTAAGGCTATCAAAGGTGCAAAACATTACGTAGTAAGGGCCCATAAGGAAAACCGCCGTAGGTATCTCCTTGGTTTTGGTGGGGAGTTTTGTGTTATGTTCACTAATCCTTCCTCTCTTCAGCTGACTTTAACAGAAGAATATATAGGATGTCAAGTATGAAGAAAGATAAATGCATACTCCTTGGTTGAAATAAAAGTGAGATGATAGCTTAGGGATAGTTTTTAGTTAGGCACCTAGTGGTGCAATACGTTGCGTAGTTGAGGCCAATATGGTAACTCGCCGTGTGTTTTTACGTGGTTTTTGTGGGGAGTGTTATTTGTTTATCTGACTAAATCCCCCTCCAGGGCAGGTGAATTCAAGAAAAGAAGATCATGGATGTCAAGGAAAAGGAAAAATATTTATGACTTCTTGGTTAAAGAAAAAAGTGTAAAGATAGCTTAAAGTACGCGTTTTAAATAGCAACGTAGCGGTGCAAATGGTACATGGTGACGGCCAATAAAGCCATCCGCCGTGGGTTCCTCTGTGGTTTTCGGGAATAATGTCATATGCATATATGCACTATCCCCCCCTCTCAACAGGTGACTTCAACAAATTAGACCATGTATGTCAAGGATAAAGAAAAGTAAGAGAAGACTTCTTGGTTGAAAAAAGAAATGTTAACTTAGCTTAGGGCACGTTTTTTTTAGCAAGGTACCTAATCGTGCAAAACGTTGCGTAGTTAGGGACAATGAGGCAAACCGCCGTTGGTTTTAACGATTTTTTGTTACGAAGTGATTTATGTCTAAGTGTACTTAAACCCTCTCTCAACAGGTGACTGCAACAAAAGTAGATCATTGATGTTAAGGATAAAGAAGATAAGAAAAGACTTCTTGGTTGAAAAAAGATGTGTGAAGATAGCTTAGGGCGCCTTTTTTTGCAAACCACTTAGTTGTGCAAATCGTTGCTTAGTTAGGGCCAATATGGTAACCCGCTGTGGGTTTTTACGCGGTTTTTTTGGTGAGGGCTTTTTATATATATCTGTACTAATATCTCCTCTCCGCAGGTGACTTTATGAAGAGAAGTTCATTGAAGTCCAGAATGGAGAAAGAAAAGAGATACTTTTTCTTTAAAGAAAGGAGTGTGAATTAAGCTTAGTGCGCGTGTTTAAGTTAGGTACTTAGCGGTTCAAAACGTTGCGCAGTAAGGGCTCATAAGGCTACAAACCGCTGGTTGTAACGCGGTTATGGTAAAGAGTGTTATATATATGTGATTAAATCCCCACTCTCCACAGGTGACTTCGGAAACAGAAGATCATTGATGACAAGAGTGAGGAAAGAAAAGATTTCTTGATGGAAAAAAGAAGTGTGATTATATATTAAGGTGCGTGTTTTAAATTGGAATTTAGCGGTGCAAAACATTACGTAGTAAGGGCCAATAAGAAACCCACCGTGGGTATCTGCGTGGTTTTGGTGGGAAGTATTATATTCATATTTGCATTAATCTTTCCTCTCTTAATCTGACTTAAACAAAAGATGATCAAGAATGTTAAGGATGAAAAAAATAACAGAAGACTTCTTGGTGGAAAAAAAAGTGTGAAGAAAGCTTAGGGCGCGTTTTTAACTAGGCACCTAGTGGTGCAAATCGTTGAATAGTTAATGCAAATAAGGCAAACCGCGAATGACTTTAACGCAGTTTTTTTGGGGAGTGTTATATGTTTATGTGTACTTATCCCAACTCTCAACAGGTGACATCAACAAAATGAGATCATGGATGTCAAGGATAAAGAAAGATAAGAGAGGACTTTTTGGTGGAAAAAAGAAGTTTTAAGATAGTTAAGGGCGCGTTTTTTTAGCTAGGTACATAGTGGTGCAAAACGTTGCATATTGAGGGACCAAAAGGAGACCAGTAGTGGGTTTTACGCGCCATTGGTGAGAAGTTTATATATATATGTTTACTTAACCCACCTCTGCAGATTTGACTCCAAGAAAAGAAGATAATATATTTCATGAAAGAAGAAAGACAAGAGATGACCTCTTGTTTAAAGAAAGTAAAGTAA
This sequence comes from Hetaerina americana, assembly GCF_022747635.1. NCBI lineage: Eukaryota > Metazoa > Arthropoda > Insecta > Odonata > Calopterygidae > Hetaerina > Hetaerina americana. The sequence continues at coordinate 8,845 of NW_027286100.1, forward strand.
AAATAGCTTACGGCGCGTGTTTCAGTTAGGCGCCTAATGTTAATAAACGTTTCGTAGGTTAGGCAAATAGGGAAACGCGCCGTGGGTTTTTACGTAGTTTTTGTGTGGAATGTTATATGTATATAAGTATTAATCCAACTCCCCCAAAAGGTGACTTACAGGAAAGTAGGCCATGAATGTCAAGAATGAAGAAGGAAAGGAAAAGACTTCTTGGCTGAAGAAAGGAATGTGAAGAAAGCTAAGGAAGCGTGTTTTAGTTATGCACCTAACGGTGCAAAACGTTACGTAGTAAGGGCCCATAAGGAATCTACCGTGGGTTTTACGTTGTTGTGGTGGAGAGGGTTGTATGTATATGTGTACTATTCCGCCTTTTCCACTGGTGACTTCAAGAAAAGATGATCATGGATATCAAGAATGGAGAAAGAAAAGGGAAGGCATCTTTGTTGAAGAAATAAGTAAGAAGATAGCTAAGGTCAAGTGGTTAGGCTAGGCACTAAGCGGTGCTAAACGTTGCGTAGTTAGGGTTCATAAGGCTACTCGCCGTGGGTATATACGCAGTTTTGGTGGGGAGTGTTAAATGTATGGTTGTAGTAACCCCTTTTCTTCACAGGTGACTTCAAATAAAGAAGATCATAGATTTAAAGAATAAAGAAAGAAAGGAAAATACTTTTTGATTAAAGAAAGAAGTGTGAAGATAGCTTTCGAAGCGTGTTTTCGTTATGCACTCAGTGGTGAAAAAGATACGTAGTTAAGTATAATATGGCAACCCGCCGTGGCTTTTTACGCGGTTTTTGTTGGGATCATTATATGTATATCTGTACTAATTCCCCGTCTCATCAGGGGACTTAAAGGAAATAGATTATGCATGACAAATTTGAAGAAAGAAAAGAGAAGACCTAAAGGTTTAAGTAAAAACTATGAAGATAACTTAGGGCGCGTGTTTCAGTTAGCCACTAAGCATTGTAAAACGTTGAATAGTTTGGGCCCATAAGGCAACCCGCCGTGGGTATATACGCGGTTTTGGTAGGGAATGTTATATGTATATGTGTACTAATCCAACCTATCCACAGCTGACTTCAAGAAAAGAAGATCATGGATATCAAGAATGAAGAAAAAAAAATATTTCTTGGTTAATGAAAGAAGTGTGAAGATAGCTTAGGGCGCATGTTTCAGTAAGGCTTTAAAAGGTGCAAAACATTACGTAGTAAGGGCCCATAAGGAAAACCGCCGTAGGTATCTCCTTGGTTTTGGTGGGGAGTTTTGTGTTATGTTCACTAATCCTTCCTCTCTTCAGCTGACTTTAACAGAAGAATATATAGGATGTCAAGTATGAAGAAAGATAAATGCATACTCCTTGGTTGAAATAAAAGTGAGATGATAGCTTAGGGATAGTTTTTAGTTAGGCACCTAGTGGTGCAATACGTTGCGTAGTTGAGGCCAATATGGTAACTCGCCGTGTGTTTTTACGTGGTTTTTGTGGGGAGTGTTATTTGTTTATCTGACTAAATCCCCCTCCAGGGCAGGTGAATTCAAGAAAAGAAGATCATGGATGTCAAGAAAAAGGAAAAATATTTATGACTTCTTGGTTGAAGAAAAAAGTGTAAAGATAGCTTAAAGTACGCGTTTTAAATAGCAACGTAGCGGTGCAAATGGTACATGGTGACGGCCAGTAAAGCCATCCGCCGTGGGTTCCTCTGTGGTTTTCGGGAATAATGTCATATGCATATATGCACTATCCCCCCCTCTCAACAGGTGACTTCAACAAATTAGACCATGTATGTCAAGGATAAAGAAAAGTAAGAGAAGACTTCTTGGTTGAAAAAAGAAATGTTAACTTAGCTTAGGGCACGTTTTTTTTAGCAAGGTACCTAATCGTGCAAAACGTTGCGTAGTTAGGGACAATGAGGCAAACCGCCGTTGGTTTTAACGATTTTTTGTTACGAAGTGATTTATGTCTAAGTGTACTTAAACCCTCTCTCAACAGGTGACTGCAACAAAAGTAGATCATTGATGTTAAGGATAAAGAAGATAAGAAAAGACTTCTTGGTTGAAAAAAGATGTGTGAAGATAGCTTAGGGCGCCTTTTTTTGCAAACCACTTAGTTGTGCAAATCGTTGCTTAGTTAGGGCCAATATGGTAACCCGCTGTGGGTTTTTACGCGGTTTTTTTGGTGAGGGCTTTTTATATATATCTGTACTAATATCTCCTCTCCGCAGGTGACTTTATGAAGAGAAGTTCATTGAAGTCCAGAATGGAGAAAGAAAAGAGATACTTTTTCTTTAAAGAAAGGAGTGTGAATTAAGCTTAGTGCGCGTGTTTAAGTTAGGTACTTAGCGGTTCAAAACGTTGCGCAGTAAGGGCTCATAAGGCTACAAACCGCTGGTTGTAACGCGGTTATGGTAAAGAGTGTTATATATATGTGATTAAATCCCCACTCTCCACAGGTGACTTCGGAAACAGAAGATCATTGATGACAAGAGTGAGGAAAGAAAAGATTTCTTGATGGAAAAAAGAAGTGTGATTATATATTAAGGTGCGTGTTTTAAATTGGAATTTAGCGGTGCAAAACATTACGTAGTAAGGGCCAATAAGAAACCCACCGTGGGTATCTGCGTGGTTTTGGTGGGAAGTATTATATTCATATTTGCATTAATCTTTCCTCTCTTAATCTGACTTAAACAAAAGATGATCAAGAATGTTTAGGATGAAGAAAAATAACAGAAGACTTCTTGGTGGAAAAAAAAGTGTGAAGAAAGCTTAGGGCGCGTTTTTAACTAGGCACCTAGTGGTGCAAATCGTTGAATAGTTAATGCAAATAAGGCAAACCGCGAATGACTTTAACGCAGTTTTTTTGGGGAGTGTTATATGTTTATGTGTACTTATCCCAACTCTCAACAGGTGACATCAACAAAATGAGATCATGGATGTCAAGGATAAAGAAAGATAAGAGAGGACTTTTTGGTGGAAAAAAGAAGTTTTAAGATAGTTAAGGGCGCGTTTTTTTAGCTAGGTACATAGTGGTGCAAAACGTTGCATATTGAGGGACCAAAAGGAGACCAGTAGTGGGTTTTACGCGCCATTGGTGAGAAGTTTATATATATATGTTTACTTAACCCACCTCTGCAGATTTGACTCCAAGAAAAGAAGATAATATATTTCAAGAAAGAAGAAAGACAAGAGATGACCTCTTGTTTAAAGAAAGTAAAGTAAAAATAGCTTACGGCGCGTGTTTCAGTTAGGCGCCTAATGTTAATAAACGTTTCGTAGGTTAGGCAAATAGGGAAACGCGCCGTGGGTTTTTACGTAGTTTTTGTGTGGAATGTTATATGTATATAAGTATTAATCCAACTCCCCCAAAAGGTGACTTACAGGAAAGTAGGCCATGAATGTCAAGAATGAAGAAGGAAAGGAAAAGACTTCTTGGCTGAAGAAAGGAATGTGAAGAAAGCTAAGGAAGCGTGTTTTAGTTATGCACCTAACGGTGCAAAAAGTAACGTAGTAAGGGCCCATAAGGAATCTACCGTGGGTTTTACGTTCTTGTGGTGGAGAGGGTTGTATGTATATGTGTACTATTCCGCCTTTTCCACTGGTGACTTCAAGAAAAGATGATCATGGATATCAAGAATGGAGAAAGAAAAGGGAAGGCATCTTTGTTGAAGAAATAAGTAAGAAGATAGCTAAGGTCAAGTGGTTAGGCTAGGCACTAAGCGGTGCTAAACGTTGCGTAGTTAGGGTTCATAAGGCTACTCGCCGTGGGTATATACGCAGTTGTTGGTTGGGTTGTGTGGAGTAGTTGGTGGGGAGTGTTAAATGTATGGTTGTAGCAACCCCTTTTCTTCACAAGTGACTTCAAATAAAGAAGATCATAGATTTAAAGAATAAAGAAAGAAAGGAAAATACTTTTTGATTAAAGAAAGAAGTGTGAAGATAGCTTTCGAAGCGTGTTTTCGTTATGCACTCCGTGGTGAAAAAGATACGTAGTTAAGTATAATATGGCAACCCGCCGTGGGTTTTTACGCGGTGTTTGTTGGGATTATTATATGTATATCTGTACTAATTTCCCGTCTCATCAGGCGACTTAAAGGAAATAGATTATGCATGACAAATTTGAAGAAAGAAAAGAGAAGACCTAAAGGTTTAAGTAAAAACTATGAAGATAACTTAGGGCGCGTGTTTCAGTTAGCCACTAAGCATTGTAAAACGTTGCATAGTTTGGGCCCATAAGGCAACCCACCGTGGGTATATACGCGGTTTTGGTAGGGAATGTTATATGTATATGTGTACTAATCCAACCTATCCACAGCTGACTTCAAGAAAAGAAGATCATGGATATCAAGAATGAAGAAAAAAAAATATTTCTTGGTTAATGAAAGAAGTGTGAAGATAGCTTAGGGCGCATGTTTCAGTAAGGCTTTCAAAGGTGCAAAACATTACGTAGTAAGGGCCCATAAGGAAAACCGCCGTAGGTATCTCCTTGGTTTTGGTGGGGAGTTTTGTGTCATGTTCACTAATCCTTCCTCTCTTCAGCTGACTTTAACAGAAGAATATATAGGATGTCAAGTATGAAGAAAGATAAATGCATACTCCTTGGTTGAAATAAAAGTGAGATGATAGCTTAGGGATAGTTTTTAGTTAGGCACCTAGTGGTGCAATACGTTGCGTAGTTGAGGCCAATATGGTAACTCGCCGTGTGTTTTTACGTGGTTTTTGTGGGGAGTGTTATTTGTTTATCTGTATTAAATCCCCCTCCTGGGCAGGTGATTTCAAGAAAAGAAGATCATGGATGTCAAGAAAAAGGAAAAATATATATGACTTCTTGGTTGAAGAAAGAAGTGTAAAGATAGCTTATAGTATGTGTTTTAGTTAGCAACAGAGCGGTGCAAGACGGTACAAGGTGAGGGCCAGTAAGGCCATCCGCCGTAGTTATCTCTGTGGTTTTCGTGAATAGTGTCATATGTATATATGCACTATTCCCCCATCTGAACAGGTGACCTACACAAAAAAGACCATGGATGTCAAGGATAAAGAAAGGTAAGAGAAGACTTCTTCGTTGAAAAAAGAAATCTTCAGATAGCTTAGGGCACGTGTTTTTTAGCAACGTACCTAGTCGTGCAAAACGATGCGTAGTTAGGGCCAATGAGGCAAACCGCCGTTGGTTTTAACGATTTTTGATTTACGAAGTGATTTATGTTCATGTGTACTTAAACCCTATCTCAACAGGTGACTGCAACAATGGTAGATCATTGTTATCAAGGATAAAGAAAGATAAGAAAAGACTTCTTGGTAGAAAAAAGATGTGTGAAGATAGTGTAGGGCGCAATTTTTTGCAAAGCACCTAGTGGTGCAAATCGTTGCTTAGTTTGAGCCAATATGGTTACCCGCCGTGGGTTTTTACGCGGTTTTTTTGGATATCTGTACTAATCCCTCCTCTCCGCAGGTGACTTCATGCAGAGAAGTTCATTGAAATCAAGAATGGAGAAAGAAACGAGATACTTTTTCTTTGAAGAAAGGAATGTGAATTAAGCTTAGTGCAAGTGTTTATGTTAGGCACTTAGCGGTGCAAAAAGTTGCGCAGTTAGGCCTCATAAGGCTACAAGCCGCGGGTTGTAACGCGGTTATGGTAAAGAGTGTTATATGTATAAGTAGGGGGAAAATGTGTGTCCTGGCGCAGGTTTGACCTTGACATTCAAAACCGGAAGTGTCAGTCGCAGAGAAAAACAAATGACGTCACGTGAAAGAGGGGGGCATTTGTCCTTCACAGGCAATATAATTGCATCACGTCAACCTTACCCACGCAGGAAAAATCATCCTGGCGCAAGTTTCACCTTGAAACTCAAACCCGGATATATAAAAAACTATCGGTCGCAGAGAAAAACAAATAACGTCACGTAAAAGAGGGGGGTAGGGAGCAGATTTCCTTCATATGAAATCTAGTTGTATTACGTCAACCCAACCCATGCAGGAAAAATCATGGCCCAAGGCCATCGCCTCTTATATCTCAAGAACTGTCAATTGTAGAGTACGACAAACGGTGCCAAATGAATAAGTAGGCAATTATACTTCAGATAAATGCCTTTAAGTGCCCTCTTTAAATAAGACAATAAATAGATTTCATCAAATATCTCGTTGAATAATAACGATAACAACAAATTAAGGAACATAATCAAAAGACAACGTGATTATATGTAAAAAGGTTGCCTCATAATTTTTTGATAGCACTTTAAATAAGCCCGTAAAAAATTAATTAAAATTCTCAAGACCTAATTTTTGAAAATCCCGCTATTTCTCTTCAATTCCGCTTTGCTATTCTCTCATTCTATCCCTACTAATCAGTCTCCTCCTATTCGGAAATTGACATTTAAAGCGGGCATCATGAAGAAAGAGTAGAATTGCGTTAACCGGGAAACGCCCATCCCTCACCCCTAGCTTTTTCCCTTTCCACTACACCTTCTACGCAGTATATAAAGGGGACGGATCGGCGGTAAGACGCCAGCAGTCTGGGAAATATTCCCAGGCTATAGGCCCACCTAATTATCGTGTAGGGTTCCAGATGAGATCTTCCTCCGTGGGGCTAACACCAAAAGCAGCGGGGTAAGTATGACCCGTTAGCCAAATTGGCTTTTCGGATTTTTTTTTCATTTTTTCTATACGCTCTAGAAGCGAGCAAATGTGAAGGAAGGTCACTCTCGATGCCCGCCTTCGATTCCCGGCGAGAAAACCCGAGACCCTTTCCAGGGTATCCAGGGGTTTTTAAGGGACGGGAATATCATTGTCGTAAGGACACCCCCTATGTACCCCTTAGCGGGTTGAGCAGCGTGGGGGTACTCAGTGCTATCGTACTGAGTATTTTCCAGATCTTTCAGACCGATCGGACCAGTGGTTTTAGCCCTATGGCCAAAAAAGCCGAAATTTTCGGAAATTATGCTCAATAACTCCGTTGTTTGAAAAGATAAAAATATGATTTAAATTTCAATGTTTATCAGAAAACAGCTGGCTACCAATTTCGCGTACAATTACCCGTAAAAATATTAGGGTTTACCCTAGGGTAATAAGGGTATAGTAAAATTAGCGATTGAAGTACCCTTTTCTAAATGCTATATGATACCGAACATAAGTGTTTACTATTCTCAATTTCTAAAAGTTTGATATACCAAATAGGTAGGTCACTATTCGTAAAAGAAATAAAAAGAATTAGGCGGTGGCCTTTACAAAAAACCCTCTAGATAAATATATGGTTTAAATTTGAAAGTTTATCAGGGAAAATTTAGTTATCTATTCCGCATGGAATTACCCGTAAAATTATAAGGGTTTATCCTTGGAAAACTAAGGGTATGGAAAACACCCCGAAATTGAGGTACCATTTTAAAAAATCTATACGATACCAGACATAAGGGTATAACATTCCCAATTTCTAAAATTTTGATATACCAAATAGGTGGACCAAATATATAATGTTTTCTAAAAGGAATAGGGATTCAAAATTGTTGAAATTCATATATATATATATATATATTAAAACAAACATTTTGTTTTTAAACAATTTTTAATAAATTATTTTTTTTAAATATAAAAAACTTTTCTTTTTTGTGGGGCGTGTTATGTGTTTATGTGAACTTATCCCCCCTCTCCACAGGTGACTTCAAGGAAAAAGATTGTGGGTGTCTAGAATCAAGAAAGAGAGGAAACGACTACTTCGTCGAGGAGAGGAATAAGAAGAAAGCTTAGTGGGCGTGTTTTAGTTAGGCACTTAACGGTGCAAAACGTTACGTAGTGAGGGCCCATAAGGAATCTGCCGTGGGTTTTACGTTGTTGTGGTGGAGAGGTTTGTATGTATATGTGAACCATTACCCCTTCTCCACTGGTGACTTCAAGAAAATAAGATCATGGATATCAAGAATGGAGAAAGAAAAGAGAAGGCTTCTTTGTTGAAGAAAAAAGTAAGAAGATAGCTAAGTTCAAGTGGTTAGGCTAGGCACTAAGCGGTGCTAAACGTTGCGTAATTAGGGTTCATAAGGCTACTCGCCGCTTGTATATACGCAGTTTTGGTGAGAGTGTTTAATGTATGTTTGTAGTAACCTCTTTTCTTCACAGGTGACTTCAAATAAAGAATATCATGGATTTAAAAAATAAAGATAGAAAGGAAAAGACTTTTTGGCTATAGAAAGAAGTGTGAAGATAGCTTTCGGAGCGTGTTTTCGTTAGGCACTCGGTAGTGAAAAAAGATACGTAGTTGGGTATATTATGGCAACCCGCCGTGGGTTTTTACGCCGTTTTTGTTGGGATCATTATATGTATATCTGTACTAATTCCTCGTCTCATCAGGCGACTTAAAGGAAATAGATTATGTATGTCAATAATGAAGAAAGAAAAAAGAAGACTTAAAGGTTAAAGGAAGAACTGTGAAGATATCTTAGGGCGCGTGTTTTAGTTAGCCACTAAGCAGTGTATAACGTTGCGTAGTTTGGACACATAAGGCAACACGCCGTGGGTATATACGCGGTTTTGGTAGGGAATGTTATATGTCTATGTGTAAAAATCCAACCTATCCACTGCTGACTTCAAAAAAAGAAAATCATTGATGTCAAAATGGTAAAAGAAAAGAGAAGAATTCTTTGTTGAAGAAAGAAATGTGAAGAGAGCTAAAGGCGCCATTTTCAGTTAAACACTTAGCGGTGCAAAACGTTTTGTAGTTACGGCCCATAAGGACAAGCCTTGGGTTTTTACGCGGTTATGGTAGGGATTTTCATATGAATATGTGTTCTAATCCCCACTCTCTACAGGTGTATTCCAGAAAAGAAGATCAATATATCAGGAATGAAGAAAGAAAAAGATTCCTTGGTTGAAGAAAGAAGTGTGAAGATAGCTTAGGGCCCGTGTTTCAGTAAGGCACTTAGTGGTGCAAAATATCACGTAGTAAGGGCCCATTAGGAAAACCGCCGTGGGTATCTCCGTGGTTATGGTGAGGAGTGTTTTGTGTTATGTTCACTAATCCTTCCTCTCTACAACTGACTTTTACAAAGAATATTACGGATGTCAAGTATGCAGAAAGATAAATGCATACATCTTGGTTGAAATAAAAGGGAGAAGATAGCTTAGGGATAGTGTTTAAGTTAGGCACCTAGTGGTGCAAAACATTGTGTAGTTGAGGCCAAAATGGTAACTCGCCGTGTGTTTTTACGTGGTTTTTGTGGGGAGTGTTATTTGTTTATATGTACTAAATCCCCATCCTGGGCAGGTGACTTCAAGAAAAGAAGATCATAGATGTCAAGAAAAAGGAAAAATATATGACTTCTTGGTTGAAGAAAGTAGTGTAAATATAGCATAAAGTACGTGTTATAGTTAGCAACAGAGCGGTGCAAGACGGTACATGGTGACGGCCAGTAAGGCCATCCGCCGTGGGTATCTCTGTGGTTTTTGTGGATAGTTTCATATGTATAAATGCATTATTCCCCCCACTCAACAGGTGACTTCAACAAAAGAAGACCATGGATGCCAAGGATTAAGAACGGTAAGAGAAGACTTCTTGGTTGAAAAAAGAAATGTTAAGAGAGCTTAGGGCACGTTTTATTTGCTAGGTATCTAGTCGTGCGACTTTCTTCAATCAAGAAGTCTAGAGACTTCTTGATTAAAGAAAGAAGTGTAAAGATAGCTTACGGCGCGTGTTTTAGTTAGGCGCCTAATGTTAAAGAACGTTTCGTAGGTTAGGCAAATAAGGGAACGCGCCGTGGGTTTTTACGTAGTTTTAGTGTGGAATGTTATATGTATATAAGTACTAATCCAACCTCCTCAAAGGTGACTTACAGGAAATTAGGTCATGAATGTCAATAATGAAGAAGGAAAGGAAAAGACTTCATGGTTGAAGAAAGGAATGTGAAGAAAGTTAAGGATGCGTGTATTAGTTAGGCACCTAACGGTGCAAAAAGTTACGTAGTAATGGCTCATAAGGGATCTGCCGTGGGTTTTACGTTGCTGTGGTGTAGAGGGTTGTATGTATATGTGTACTATTCCCCCTTCTCCACTGGTGACTTCAAAAAAGAAGATCATGGATATCAAGAATGGAGAAAGAAAAGAGAAGGCTTCTTTGTTGAAGAAGGAAGTAAGGAGATAGCTAAGGTCAAGTGGTTAAGCTAGGCACTAAGCGGTGCTAAACGTTGCGTAGTTAGGGTTCATAAGCCTACTCGCCGTGGGTATATACGCAGTTTTCGTGGAATGTGTTTAATGTATGTTTGTAGTAACCCCTTTTCTTCACAGGTGACTTCAAATCAAGAAGATCATTAATTTAAAGAATAAAGAAAGAAAGGAAAATACTTTTTGATTAAAGAAAGAAGTGTGAAGATAGCTTTCGGAGCGTGTGTTCGTTAGGCACTCAGTGGTAAAAAAGATACGTAGTTGGGGCAAATATGGCAACCCGCCGTGGGTTTTTACGCGGCGTTTTTTGGGATCATTATATGTATATCTGTACTAATTCCCCGTCTCATCAGGCGACTTAAAGGAAATAGATTATGTATAACAAAATTGAAGAAAGAAAAGAGAAGACCTAAAGGTTGAAGTAAAACCTGTGAAGATACCTTAGGGCGCGTGTTTTAGTTAGCCACTAAGCATAGTAAAACGTTGCGTAGTTTGAGCCCATAAGGCAACCAGCCGTGGGTATATACGCGGTTTTGGTAGGGAATGTTATATGTATATGTGTACTAATCCAACCTATCCACAGCTGACTTCAAGAAAAGAAGATTCATGGATATCAAGAATGAAGAAAGAAAAAGATTTCTAGGTGAAGAAAGAAGTGTGGATAGCTTAGGGCGCGTGTTTCAGTAAGGCACTTAGTGGTGCAAAACATTGCGTAGTAAGGGCCCGTAAGGAAAACCACCGTAGGTATCTCCGTGGTTATGGTGGGAAGTGTTATGTGTTATGTTCAATAATCCTTCCTCTCTACAGCTGACTTTAAAAGAATAATATAAAGGATGTCAAGTATGAAGAAAGATAAATGCATTCTTCTTGGTTGAAATAAAAGTGAGAAGATAGCTTAGGTAAAGTGTTTTAGTTAGGCACCTAGTGAAGCAAAACGTTGCGTAGTTGAGGCCAATATGGTAACTCGCCGTCTGTTTTTACGTGGTTTTTGTGGGGAGTGTTAAATGTATATCTGTTCTATTTCCCCCTCCTGGGCAGGTGACTTCAAGAAAAGAAGATCTCGGATGTCCAGAAAAAGGAAAAAAAGATAGGACTTCTTGGTTGTAGAAATAAGTGTAAACATAGCTTAAAGTACATGTTTTAGTTAGCAACTTAGCGGTGAAAAACGGTACACGGTGACGGCCAGTAAGGCCATTCGCCGTGGGTATCTCTGTGGTTTTTGTGGACAGTTTCATATGTATATATGCATTATTCCCCCTTCTCAACAGGTGACTTCAACAAAAGAAGACGATGGATGCCAAGCATAAAGAAAGATAAGTGAAGACTTCTTGGTTGAAAAAAGAAATGTTAAGAGAGCTTACGGCACGTTTTATTTGCTAGGTATCTAGTCGTGCAAAACGTTGCGTAGTTAGGGCCAATGAGGCAAACCGCCGTTGGTTTTAACGATTTTTTTTACGAAGTGATTTATGTTTATGTTTACTTAAACCCTCTCTCAACAGGTGACTGCAACAAAATTAGATCATTAATGTCAAGGATAAAGAAAGATAAGGAAAGAATTCTTGGTTGAAAAAAGATTTGTGAAGATATTTTAGGGCGTTATTTTTTTCCAAAGCACCTTTTGGTGCAAATCGTTGCTTAGTTAGGGCCAATATGGTAACCCGCCGTGGGTTTTTACGCGGGCTTTTTGGTGAGGGTGTTATTGTATATCCGTACCAATACTTCCTCTCCGCAGGTGTTTTCATAAAGAGAAGTTCATTGAAGTCATGAATGGAGAAAGAAAAGATATACTTTTTCTTTGAAGAAAGGAGTGTGAATTAAGCTTTGTGCGCGTGTTTAAGTTAGGCACTTAGCGGTGCAAAACGTTACGCAGTAAAAGCTCATAAGGCTGCAAGCCGCGGGTTGTAACGCGGTTATGGTAAAGAGTGTTATATTTATATATGTGATTAAAGCCCTACCCTCCACAGGTGACTTTTGGAAAAGAAGGTCATTGATGACAAGAGTGAGGAAAGAAAAAGAAGATTTCTTGATTGAAAAAAGAAGTGTGAATATATATTAAGGCGCGTGTTTTGAATTGGAATTTAGCGGTGCAAAATATAACGTAGTAAGGGCCAATAGGGGAACCCACCGTGGGTATTTGCGTGGTTTTGGTGGGAAGTATTATATTCATATTTGCACTTATCTTTTCTGTCTTAAGCTGACTTAAACAAAAGATGATCATGGATGTTAAGGATGACGAAAAAAACAGAAGACTTCTTGGTGAAAAAAAGAAGTGTGAAGATAGCTTAGGGCGCATTATTAAATAGGCATCTGGTGGTTCCATTCGTTGAAAAGTTAATGCAAATAAGGCATACCGCGAATGATTTTTACGCAGTTTCTTTGAGGAGTGTTATATGTTTATGTGTACTTATTATCTCTCAACAGGTGACTGCAACAAAAGGAGATCATAGATGTTAAGGATTAAGAAAAAAAAGAGTAGACTTTTTGGTGGAAAAAAGAAGTTTAAAGATAGTTTATGGGCGCGTTTTTTAGCTAGGCACATAGTGGTGCAAAACATTGCATATTGAGGCCCCAAAAGGAGACCCGCAGTGGGTTTAACGCGGTTTTTGTGAGGAGTTTATGTGTATATGTTTACTTAACCCACCTCTCCAGAATTTACTCAAAGAAAAAAGATAATGGTTTTCAAGATAGAAGAAAAAAAGAGAAGACTTCTTGATTGAAGAAAGTATTGTAAGGATAGCTTACTGCGCGTGTTTTAGTTAGGCGTTTATTGTTTAAGAACGTTTCGTAGGTTAGGCAAATAAGGAAACGCGCCGTGGGTTTTTACGTAGTTTTTGTGTGGAATATTATATGCATATTAGGACTAATCCAACCTTCCCGCAGGTGACTTACATGAAAGTAGGTCATGAATGTTAATAATGAAGAAGGAAAGGAAAAGACTTCTTGGTTGAAGAAAGGAATGTGAAGAAAGCTTAGGAAGCGTGTTTTAGTTAGGCACCTTACGGTGCAAAACGTTACGTAGTAAGGGCCCAAAAGGAATCTGCCGGGGGTTTTACGTTGTTGTGGTGGAGAGGGATGTATGTATATGTGTACTATTCCCACTTCTTCACTGGTGACTTCAAGAAAAGAAGATCATGGATATCAAGAATGGAGAAAGAAAAGAGAATGCTTCTTTGTTGAAGAAAGACGTAAGAAGATATCTAAGGTCAAGTGGTTTGGCTAGGCACTAAGCGGTGCTATACGTAGCGTAGTTATGGTCCATAAGGCTACTCGCCGTGGGTATATACGCAGGTTTGGGGGGGAGTATTTAATGTATGTTTGTAGTAACCACTTTTCTTCACAGATGACTTCAAATAAAGATGTTCATGGATGTACAGAATAAAGAAAGAAAGGAAAATACTTTTTGGTTAAAGAAAAAAGTGTGAAGATAGCTTTCGGAGCGTATTTCGCAAGGCACTCAGAGGTGAAAAAGATACGTAGTTGAGGCAAATATGGCAACCCGCCGTGGGTTTTTACGCGGTTTTTGTTGGGATCAGTATATGTATATCTGTACTAATTCCCCGTCTCATCAAGCGACTTAAAGGAAATAGATTATGTATGTCAATAATGAAGAAAGAAAAGAAGAGACTCAAACGTTGAAGGAAGAACTGTGAAGTGACCTTAGGGCACGTGTTTTAGTTAGCCACTAAGCAGCGTAAAACGTTGCGTAATGTGGGCCCATAAGGCAACCCGCCGTGGGTATATACGCGGTTTTGGTAGGGAATAATATATGTATATGTGTACTAATCCAACCTATCCACAGCTGACTTCAAGAAAAGAAGATCATGGATATCAAAAATGAAGAAAGAAAAAGATTTCTTGGTTGAAGAAAGAAGTGTGGATAGCTTAGGGCGCGTGTTTCAGTAAGGCACTTAATGGTGCAAAACATTGCGTAGTAAGGGCCCATAAGGAAAACCGCCGTAGGTATCTCCGTGGTTATGGTGGGGAGTGTTATGTGTTATGTTCACTAATCTTTCCTCTCTACAGCTGACTGTAACAGAAGAATATAAAGGCTGTCAATTATTAACAAAGTTAAATGCATACTTCTTGTTTGAAATAAAAGTGAGAAGATAGGTTAGGGATAGTGTTTTAGTTAGGCACCTAGTGGTGCAAAACGTTGCGTAGTTGAGGCCAATACGGTAACTCGCCGTGTGTTTTTACGTGGTTTTTGTGGGGAGTGTTATTTGTTTATCTGACTAAATCCCCCTCTAGGGCAAGTGAATTCAAGAAAAGAAGATCATGGATGTCAAGAAAAAGGAAAAATATTTATGACTTCTTGGTTGAAGAAAGAAGTGTAAAGATAGCTTAAAGTACGCGTTTAAGTTAGCAACGTAGCGGTGCAAATGGTACATGGTGACGGCCAGTAAAGCCATCCGCCGTGGGTTCCTTTGTGGTTTTCGGGAATAATGTCATATGCATATATGCACTATCCCCCCCTCTCAACAGGTGACTTCAACAAAATAGACTATGTAATTCAAGGATAAAGAAAAGTAAGAGAAGACTTCTTGGTTGAAAAAAGAAATGTTAACTTAGCTTAGGGCACGTTTTTTTTAGCAAGGTACCTAGTCGTGCAAAACGTTGCGTAGTTAGGGACAATGAGGCAAACCGCCGTTTGTTTTAACGATTTTTTGTTACGAAGTGATTTATGTCTATGTGTACTTAAACCCTCTCTCAACAGGTGACTGCAACAAAAGTATATCATTGATGTTAAGGATAAAGAAAGATAAGAAAAGACTTCTTGGTTGAAAAAAGATGTGTAAAGATAGCTTAGGGCGCCTTTTTTTGCAAACCACTTAGTTGTGCAAATCGTTGCTTAGTTAGGGCCAATATGGTAACCCACTGTGGGTTTTTACGCGGTTTTTTTGGTGAGGGATTTTTATATATATCGGTACTAATTACTCCTCTCCGTAGGTGACTTTATGAAGAGAAGTTCATTGAAGTCCAGAATGGAGAAAGAAAAGAGATACTTTTTCTTTAAAGAAAGGAGTGTGAATTAAGCTTAGTGCGCGTGTTTAAGTTAGGTACTTAGCGGTTCAAAACGTTGCGCAGTAAGGGCTCATAAGGCTACAAGCCGCGGGTTGTAACGCGGTTATGGTAAAGAGTGTTATATATATATGTGATTAAATCCCCACTCTCCACAGGAGACTTCGGAAACAGAAGATCATTGATGACAAGAGTGAGGAAAGAAAAGATTTCTTGATGGAAAAAAGAAGTGTGATTATATATTAAGGAGCGTGTTTTAAATTGGAATTTAGCGGTGCAAAACATTACGTAGTAAGGGCCAATAAGGAAACCCACCGTGGGTATCTGCGTGGTTTTGGTGGGAAGTATTATATTCATATTTGCATTAATCTTTCCTCTCTTAATCAGACTTAAACAAAAGATGATCAAGAATGTTAAGGATGAAGAAAAATAACAGTTGACTTCTTGGTGAAAAAAAAAGTGTGAAGAAAGCTTAGGGCGCGTTTTTAACTAGGCACCTAGTGGTGCAAATCGTTAAATAGTTATTGCAAATAAGGCAAACCGCGAATGACTTTAACGCAGTTTTTTTGGGGAGTGTTATATGTTTATGTGTACTTATCCCAACTCACAAAAGGTGACATCAACAAAAAGAGATCATGGATGTCAAGGATTAAGAAAGATAAGAGAGGACTTTTTGGTGGAAAAAAGAAGTTTTAAGATAGTTTAGGGCGCGTTTTTTTAGCTAGGCACATAGTAGTGCAAAACGTTGCATATTGAGGGACCAAAAGGAGACCAGTAGTGGGTTTTACGCGCCATTGGTAAGAAGTTTATATGTATATGTTTACTTATCCCACCTCTGCAGAGTTGACTCCAGGAAAAGAAGATAATATATTTCAAGAAAGAAGAAAGACAAGAGAAGACCTCTTGTTTGAAGAAAGTAGTGTAAAAATAGCTTACGGCGCGTGTTTTAGTTAGGCGCCTAATGTAAATAAACGTTTCGTAGGTTAAGCAAATAGGGAAACGCGCCGTGGGTTTTTACGTAGTTTTTGTGTGGAATGTTATATGTATATAAGTATTAATCCAACTCCCCCAAAAGGTGACTTACAGGAAAGTAGGTCATGAATGTCAAGAATGAAGAAGGAAAGGAAAAAACTTCTTGGCTGAAGAAAGGAATGTGAAGAAAGCTAAGGAAGCGTGTTTAAGTTATGTACCTAACGGTGCAAAAAGTTACGTAGTAAGGGCCCATAAGGAATCTGCCGTGGGTTTTACGTTGTTGTGGTGGAGAGGGTTGTATGTATATGTGTACTCTTCCCCCTTCTCCTCTGGTGACTTCAAGAAAAGATGATCATGGATATCAAGAATGGAGAAAGAAAAGGGAAGGCTTCTTTGTTGAAGAAATAAGTAAGAAGATAGCTAAGGTCAAGTGGTTAGGCTAGGCACTAAGCGGTGCTAAACGTTGCGTAGTTAGGGTTCATAAGGCTACTCGCCGTGGGTATATACGCAGTTTTGGTGGGGAGTGTTAAATATATGGTTGTAGTAACCCCTTTTCTTCACAGGTGACATCAATTAAAGAAGATCATGGATTTAAAGAATAAAGAAAAAAAGGAAAATACTTTTTGATTAAAGAAAGAAGTGTGAAGATAGCTTTCGGAGCGTGTTTTCTTTAGGCACTCAGTGGTGAAAAAGATACGTAGTTGGGGCAAATATGGCACCCCCCCGTGGGTTTTTACGCGGTGTTTGTTGGGATTATTATATGTATATCTGTACTAATTTCCCGTCTCATCAGGCGACTTTAAGGAAATAGATTATGTATAACAAAATTGAAGAAAGAAAAGAGAAGAGCTAAAGGTTGTAGTAAGAACTTTGAAGATACCTTAGGGCGCGTGTTTTAGTTAGCCACTAAGTAGTGTAAAACGTTGCGTAGTTAAGGCCCATAAGGCAACCCGCCGTGGGTATATACGCGGTTTTGGTAAGGAATGTTATATGTTTATGTGTACTAATCCAACCTATCCACAGCTGACATCAAGAAAAGAAGATCATGGGTATCAAGTATGAAGAAAGAAAGAGATTTCTTGGTTGAAGAAAGATGTGTGGATAGCTTAGGGCGCGTGTTTCAGTAAGGCACTTAGTGGTGCAAAACATTGCGTAGTAGGGGCCCATAAGGAAAACCGCCGTAGGTATCTCCGTTTTTACGGTGGGGAGTGTGTTATGTTCACTAAATCTTCGTCTCTACAGCTGACTTTAACAGAAGAATATAAAGGATGTCAAGTATGAAGAAAGATAAATGCGTACTTCTTGGTTGAAATAGAAGTGAGAAGATAGCTTAGGGATAGTGTTTTAGTTAGACACCTAGTGGTGCAAAACGTTGCGTAGTTGAGGCCAATATGGTAACTCGGCGTGTGTTTTTACGTGGTTTTTGTGGGTAGTGTTATATGTATATCTGTACTATTTCCCCCTCCTGGTCAGGTGACTTCAAGATAAGAAGATCTTAGATGTCCAGAAAAAGGAAAAAAGATATGCCTTCTTGGTTGTAGAAAGAAGTGTAAAGATAGCTTAAAGTACGTGTTTTAGTTAGCAACATAGCGGTGCAAAACGGTACTTGGTGACGGCTAGTAAGGCCATCCGCCGTGGGTATCTCTGTGGTTTTCGTTAATAGTGTCATATGTATATATGCACTCTTCCCCCCTCTCAACAACAGACTTCAACAAAAGAAGATCATGGATGGCAAGGATTAAGAAAGGTAAGAGAAGACTTCTTGGTTGGAAAAAGAAATGTTAAGGTAGCTTAGGGCACGTTTTTTTTAGCAAGGTACCTAGACGTGCAAAACATGGCGTAGTTAGGGCCAATGAGGCAAACCGCCGTTGGTTTTAACGATTTTTTGTTACGAAATGATTTATGTTTATGTGTACTTATACCCCCTCTTAACTGGTGACTACAACAAAAGTAGATCATTGTGTCAAGGATCAAGAAAGAGAAGAAAAGACACCTTGGTTGAAAAAAGATGTGTGAAGATAGCTTAGGGCACCTTTTTTTTACAAAGCGCCTAGTGGTGCAAACCGTTGCTTAGTTAGGGCCAAAATGGTAACCCGCCGTGGGGTTTAACGCGGTTTTTGGGAGGGCTTTTTTTATATTTGTAATAATACCTCCTCTCCGCAGGTGACTTCATGAAGAGAAGTTCATTGAAGTCAAGAATGGAGATAGAAAAGAGATACTTTTTCTTTGAAGGAAGGAGTGCGAATTAAGCTTAGTGCGCTTGTTAAAGTTAGGCACTTAGCGGTGCAAAACGTTGTGCAGTAAGGGCTCATAAGGCTACAAGCCGCGGGTTGTAACGCGGTTATGGTAAAGAGTGTTTTATATATATGTGATTAAATCCCCACTCTACACAGGTGATTTCCGGAACAGAAGATCATTGATGACAAGAGTGAAGAAAGAAAAGGAAGATTTCTTGATTGAAAAAAGAAGTGTGAATATATATTAAGGCGCGTGTTTTAAATTGGAATTAATCGGTGCAAAACATTACGTAGTAAGGGCCTATAAGGAAACCCACCGTGGGTATCTGCTTGGTTTTGGTGGGAAGTTTTATATTAATATTTGCATTAATCTTTTCTCTCTAAAGTGGACTTAAACAAAAGATTATCATTATTGTTAAGGATGAAGAAAAATAACAAAAACTTCTTGGTGGAAAAAAGAATGTGAAGATAGCTTAGTGCGTGTTATTAAATAGGCACCTTGTGGTGCATATCGTTTAATAGTTAATGCAAATAATGCAAACCGCGAAAGAATTTTACGCAGTTTTTGTGGCAGTGTTATATGTTTATGTGTACTTATTCCATCTCTCAACAGGTGACTACAACAAAAGGAGATCATGGATGACAAGAAATAAGAAAGATAAGAGAAGACTTTTTGGCGAAAAAAAAGTTTGAAGATAATTTAGGGCGCGTTTTTTTAGCTAGGCACATAGTGGTGCAAAACGTTGCATATAGAGGGAACAAAAGGAGACCAGTAGTGGGTTTTACGCGGCTTTGGTGAGGAGTTTATTTGTATATGTTTACTTATCCCACTTCCCCAGAGTTGACTTCAAGAAAAGAAGATAATATACGTCAAGAAAGAAGAAAGAAAAGAGATGACTTCTTGGTTGAAGAAAGTAGTGTAAACATAGCTTACGGCGCGTGTTTTAGTTAGGCGCCTAATGTTAAAGAACGATTCGTAGGTTAGGCAAATAAGGAAACGCGCCGTGGGATTTTACGTAGTTTTTTTGTGGAATATTATATGTATATCAGTACTAATCCAACCTCCCAAAAGGTGACTTACAGGGAAGTAGGTCATGAATGTCAATAATGAAGATGGAAAGGAAAAGACTTCATGGTTGAAGAAAGGAATGTGAAGAAAGCTAAGGAAGCGTGATTTAGTTAGGCACCTTACGGTGCAAAACGTTACGTAGTAAGGGCCCATTAGGAATCTTCCGGGGGTTTTACGTTGTTGTGGTGGAGAGGGTTGTATGTATATGTGTGCTATTCCCCCTTCTCCATTGGTGACTTCAATAAAAGGAGATCATGGATATCAAGAATGGAGAAAGAAAAGAGAAGGCTTCTTTGTTAAAGAAAGAAGTAAGATGATAGCTAAGGTTAAGAGGTTAGGCTAGGCTCTAAGCGGTGCTATACGTTGGGTAGTTAGGGTTCATAAGGCTACTCGCCGTGGGTATATACGCAGTTTTGGGATAGAGTATTTAATGTATTTTTGTAGTTACCCCTTTTCTTCACAGGTGACTTCAAATAAAGAAGATCATGGATTTAAAGAATAAAGAAAGAAAGGAAAATACTTTTTGATTAAAGAAAGAAGTGTGAAGATAGCTTTCGGAGCGTGTTTTCGTTAGGCACTCAGTGGCGAAAAAGATACGTAGTTGGGGCAAATATGGCAACCCGCCGTGGGATTTACGCGGTTTTTGTTGGGATCATTATATGTATATCTGTACTAATTCCCCGTCTCATCAGGCGACTTAAAGGAATTAGATTATGTATAACAAAATTGAAGAAAGAAAAGAGAAGACCTAAAGGTTGTAGTAAGAACTGTGAAGATACCTTAGGGCGCGTGTTTTAGTTAGCCACTAAGCAGTGTAAAACGTTGCGTAGTTAAGGCCCATAAGGCAACCCGCCGTGGGTATATACGCGGTTTTGGTAGGGAATGTTATATGTATATGTGTACTAATCCAACCTATCCACAGCTGACTTCAACAAAAGAAGATCATGGATATCAAGAATGAAGAAAGAAAAAGATTTCTTGGTTGAAGAAAGAAGTGTGGATAGCTTAGGGCTCGTTTTTCAGTAAGGCACTTAGTGGTGCAAAACAATGCGTAGTAAGGGCCCTTAAGGAAAACCGCCGTAGGTATCTCTGTGGTTATGGTGGGGAGTGTTGTGTTATGTTCACTAATCCTTCCTCTCTACTGCTGACTTTAAAAGAAGATTATAAAGGCTGTCAAGTATGAAGAAAGATAAATGCATACTTCATGTTTGAAATAAAAGTGAGAAGATAGCTTAGGAATAGTTTTTATTTAGGCACCTAGTGGTGCAATACGTTGCGTAGTTGAGGCCAATATGGTAACTCGCCGTGTGTTTTTACGTGGTTTTTGTGGGGAGTGTTATATGTATATCTGTACTAATTCCCCCTCCTGGGCAGGTGACCTCAAGAAAAGAAGATCTTGGATGTCCGGAAAAAGGAAAAAAATATGACTTCTTGGTTGTAGAAAGAAGTGTAAAGATAGCTTAAAATACGTGTTTTTGTTAGCAACGTAGCGGTGCAAAACGGTACATGGTGGCGGCCAGTAAGGCCATCCGAGGTGGGTTCCTCTGTGGTTTTCGTGAATAGAGTCATATGTATACTACCTTGATCAAAAATTTCCCGGAATTTATTCAGAAAATTAAAAATACAAGTTTATTCATCTAAATCTATATTGTCCCCTTCAAAGTAATCCCCATCGACTGCAACATACTTATGCCAGTGCTTGATCCAATCCTCGAAACATTTTTTATATTCGGTTTTCGGTATGTCCATCAGTGTTTCCTGCGATTTTTCCATTACTTCCTCTCGGCTGCTAAAACGCGTTCCCCGTAATGGTTTTTTAACTCGATTGAACCGAAAGGAGGCACAGGGAGCCAAATCAGGTGAATTCGGTGGCTGTTGGATGGTATTTGTTTCATTTTCGTCAAAAAATTACGAATAATGATAGCACCTGTCGACGGTGCGTTATCATGGTGCAAAATCCACGAGTTTTCTGCCCACATTTCTGGTCTCTTTCGGCGAATTGCTTCACGCAAACGTCTCATAACCCCCAAATAATACTTTTTGTTTACTGTCTGGCCTTCTGGCAAAAATTCACGATGCACTACACCATTGTAATCCATGAAAACCGTCAGCATTGCCTTCTTTTTTGACTGAAAACGACGTGGTTTTTTTGGTCTCGGCTCATTTGGTGAACGCCATTCACTTGCCTGATTTCTGGATTGCGTGTCGTACTCATAAACCCACGTCTCGTCTCCAGCAATGATCCTTTTGATGAATGTGGGATCGGATTCAGCCTCACAAATCATGTCTTTTGCGACGTCAACACGGTCTCTTTTTTGCATGAAATTGAGGTCTTTTGACACCAACTTTGCTGCTACACGACGGAAACCCAAATCATTGACCACAATGTCTTGGGCGGATCCATAGGCAATGTTCAAATCCTCCGCTATTTCTCTGATGGTTAATTATCGGTTATTGACCAACATTTCTTTTACTTAATCAATTTTTTCACCGACTTTCGATGTCGATGGTCTGCCACTACGTTCATCATCTTCGATTGACTCACGACCACTTCTGACCCGCTCGTGCCACTGGTAAACGACCGTTTTTTAGAGAATCGTTGCCGAAACACTTTTCCAACATTTGCAACGTCAGTGCGCCACTACATCTGTATTTTACGCAAAATTTAATACAAGTTCGTTGTTGCAAATTTAAATCCATTTCTGCAATTGTAAAAAATCGCCAACACACACAGAGATAGATGTACTCTTGGCTACGTAACTTTTGCTAATGTCAAGTTATGACTTTAAGATTTAAAGGGAATATCAACAACAGATGTACCGATTTAACAAAAAAAACAGAACTCAAATCGGAACGATGGGAGCGCCACACGGTGGTAATTCCGGGAACTTTTTGTTCAAGGTAGTAAAAGCACTATTCCCCCTCTCAACAGGTGACTTCAACAAAAAAGACCATGGATGTCAAGGATAAAGAAAGGTAGGAGAAGACTTCTTGGTTGAAAAAAGAAATGTTAAGTTATTTTAGGGAACGTTTTTTTTAGCAAGGTACCTTGTCGTGCAAAACGTTGCGTAGTTTAGGCCAATGAGGCAAACCGCCGTTGGTTTTAACGATTTTTTTTTACGAAGTGATTTATGTTTATGTGTACTTAAACCCTCTCTCAACAGCTGACTGCAACAAAAGTAGATCATTGATGTCGAGGATAAAGGAAGATAAGAAATGACTTCTTGGTTGAAAAAAGATGTGTGAAGATAGCTTAGGGCGCCTTTTTTTGCAAACCACCTAGTGGTGAATATTTATGCGAAGTAAGCGCCAATATGGTAACCCGCCGTGGGTTTTTACGCGGTTTTTTGGTGAAGGTTTTTTGTATATCTGTACTAATACCTCCTCTCCGCAGATGACTTCATGAAGAGAAGATCAATGAAGTCAACAATGGAGAAAGAAATAAGATACTTTTTCTTTAAAGAAAGGAGTGTGAATTAAGCTTAGTGCGCGTGTTTAAGTTAGGCACTTAGCGGTGCAAAACGTTGCGCAGTAAGGGCTCATAAGGCTACAAGTCGCGGGTTGTAACGCGGTTATGGTAAAGAGTGTTATATATATACGATTAAATCCCCACTCTCCACATGTGACTTCCGGAACAGAAGATCATTGATGACAAGAGTGACGAAAGAAAAAGAAGATTTCTTGATTGAAAAAAGAATTGTGAATATATATTAAGGCGCGTGTTTTAAATTGGAATTTGGCGGTGCAAAACATTACGTAGTAGGGGTCAATAAGGAAACCCACCGTGGGTATCTGCGTGGTTTTGGTGGGAGGTATTATATTCATATTTGCATTATTCTTCCTTCTCTAAAGTTGACTTAAACATATGATTATAATGGATGTTAAGGATGAAAAAAAATAACAGAAGACTTCTTAGTGGAAAAATGTAGTGTGAAGAAAGCTTAAGGCGCGTTATTAAATAGGCACCTAGTTTCGCAAAGCGTTGAATAGTTAATGCAAATAAGGCAAACCGCGAATAACATTTACGAGGTTTTTTTTAGGGAATGTTATGTGTTTACTTGTACTTATCCCATCTCTCAACAAGTGACTGCAACAAAAGAACATCATGGATGTCAAGGATTAAGAAAGATAAGAGAAGACTATTTGGTGGAAAAGAGAAGTTTGAAGATAGCTTAAGGCACGTTTTTTTTAGCAAGGTACTTAGACGTGCAAAACGTGGCGTAGTTAGGGCCAATGAGGCAAACCGCCGTTGGTTTTAACGATTTTTTTTTACGAAATGATTTATGTTTATGTGTACTTATACCCCCTCTCAACTGGTGACTACAACAAAAGTAGATCATTGTGTCAAGAATCAAGAAAGAGAAGAAAAGACACCTTGGTTGAAAAAAGATGTGTGAAGATAACTTAGGGCGCCTTTTTTTACAAAGCGCCTAGTGGTGCAAATCGTTGCTTAGTTAGGGCCAAAATGGTAACCCGCCGTGGGTTTTTACGCGGTTTTTTTGGGAGAAATTTTGAAATAAAAGTGAGAAGATAGCTTAGGGATAGTTTTTAGTTAGGCACCTAGTGGTGCAATACGTTGCGTAGTTGAGGCCAATATGGTAACTCGCCGTGTGTTTTTACGTGGTTTTTGTGGGGAGTGTTATATGTATATCTGTACTAATTCCCCCTCCTGGGCAGGTGACCTCAAGAAAAGAAGATCTTGGATGTCCGGAAAAAGGAAAAAAATATGACTTCTTGGTTGTAGAAAGAAGTGTAAAGATAGCTTAAAATACGTGTTTTTGTTAGCAACGTAGCGGTGCAAAACGGTACATGGTGGCGGCCAGTAAGGCCATCCGACGTGGGTTCCTCTGTGGTTTTCGTGAATAGAGTCATATGTATACTACCTTGATCAAAAATTTCCCGGAATTTATTCAGAAAATTAAAAATACAAGTTTATTCATCTAAATCTATATTGTCCCCTTCAAAGTAATCCCCACCGACTGCAACACACTTATGCCAGCGCTTGATCCAATCCTCGAAACATTTTTTATATTCGGTTTTCGGTATGTCCATCAGTGTTTCCTGCGATTTTTCCATTACTTCCTCTCGGCTGCTAAAACGCGTTCCCCTTAATGGTTTTTTAACTCGATTGAACAGAAAGGAGGCACAGGGAGCTAAATCAGGTGAATTCGGTGGCTGTTGGATGGTATTTGTTTCATTTTTCGTCAAAAAATTACGAATATTGATAGCACTGTGCGACAGTGCGTTATCATGGTGAAAAATTTACGAGTTTTCTGCCCACATTTCTGGTCTATTTCGGCGAATTGCTTCACGCAAACGTCTCATAACGCCCAAATAATACTCTTTGTTTACTGTCTGGCCTTCTGGCAAAAATTCACGATGCACTACACCGTTGTAATTCATGAAAACCGTCAGCATTGCCTTCTTTTTTGACTGAAAACGACGTGGTTTTTTTGGTCTCGGCTCATTTGGTGAACGCCATTCACTTGCCTGATGTCTGGATTGCGTGTCGTACTCATAAACCCACGTCTCGTCTCCAGTAATGATCCTTTTGATGAATGTGGGATCGGATTCAGCCTCGCAAATCATGTCTTTTGCGACGTCAACACGGTCTCTTTTTTGCATTAAATTGAGGTCTTTTGACACCAACTTTGCTGCTACACGACGGAAACCCAAATCATTAACCACAATGTCTTGGGCGGATCCATAGGCAATGTTCAAGTCCTCCGCTTTTTCTCTGATGGTTAATTTGCGGTTATTGACCAACATTTCTTTTACTTTATCAATTTTTTCACCGACTTTCGATGTCGATGGTCTGCCACTGCGTTCATCATCTTCGATTGACTCACGACCACTTCTGAACCACTCGTGCCACTGGTAAACGACCGTTTTTTTTAGAGAATCGTTGCCGAAACACTTTTCCAACATTTGCAACGTCCGTGCCCCACTAAATCTGTTTTTTACGCAAAATTTTATACAAGTTCGTTGTTGCAAACTTAAATCCATTTCTGCAATTGTAAAAAATCGCCAACACACACAGAGATAGATGTACTCTTGGCTACGTAACTTTTGCTAATGTCAAGTTATGACACTAAGATTTAATGGGAATATGATAAACAGATGTACCGATTTAACAAAAAAAACAGAACTCAAATCGGAACGATGGGAGCGCCACACGGTGGTTATTCCGGGAACTTTTTGTTCAAGGTAGTAAAAGCACTATTCCCCCTCTCAACAGGTGACTTCAACAAAAAAGACCATGGATGTCAAGGATAAAGAAAGGTAGGAGAAGACTTCTTGGTTGAAAAAAGAAATGTTAAGTTAGCTTAGGGAACGTTTTTTTTAGCAAGGTACCTTGTCGTGCAAAACGTTGCGTAGTTAAGGCCAATGAGGAAAACCGCCGTTGGTTTTAACGATTTTTAAGAAGTGATTTATGTTTATGTGTACTTAAACCCTCTCTCAACAGCTGACTGCAACAAAAGTAGATCATTGATGTCGAGGATAAAGAAAGATAAGAAATGACTTCTTGGTTGAAAAAAGATGTGTGAAGATAGCTTAGGGCGCCTTTTTTTGCAAACCACCTAGTGGTGAATCTTTAGGCAAAGTTAGCGCCAATATGGTAACCCGCCGTGGGTTTTTACGCGGTTTTTTGGTGAAGGTTTTTTGTATATCTGTACTAATACCTCCTCTCCGCAGGTGACTTCTTGTAGAGAAGATCATTGAAGTCAACAATGGAGAAAGAAATAAGATACTTTTTCTTTGAAGAAAGGAGTGTGAATTAAGCTTAGTGCGCGTGTTTAAGTTAGGCACTTAGCGGTGCAAAACGTTGCGCAGTAAGGGCTCATAAGGCTACAAGCCGCGGGTTGTAACGCGGTTATGGTAAAGAGTGTTTTATATATATGTGATTAAATCCCCACTCTCCACAGGTGATTTCCGGAACAGAAGATCATTGATGACAAGAGTGAAGAAAGAAAAGGAAGATTTCTTGATTGAAAAAAGAAGTGTGAATATATATTAAGGCGCGTGTTTTAAATTGGAATTAAGCGGTGCAAAACATTACGTAGTAAGGGCCTATAAGGAAA
The DNA here is from genome assembly GCF_022747635.1 of Hetaerina americana. Taxonomy (NCBI): domain Eukaryota; kingdom Metazoa; phylum Arthropoda; class Insecta; order Odonata; family Calopterygidae; genus Hetaerina; species Hetaerina americana. The sequence continues at coordinate 35,352 of NW_027286100.1, forward strand.
CCCACCGTGGGTATCTGCTTGGTTTTGGTGGGAAGTTTTATATTCATATTTGCATTAATCTTTCCTCTCTAAAGCGGACTTAAACAAAAGATTATCATTATTGTTAAGGATAAAGAACAATAACAAAAGACTTCTTGGTGGAAAAAAGAATGTGAAGATAGCTTAGTGCCCTTTATTAAATAGGCACCTTGTGGTGCATATCGTTTAATAGTTAATGCAAATAATGCAAACCGCGAAAGAATTTTACGAAGTTTTTTGTGGCAGTGTTATATGTTTATGTGTACTTATTCCATCTCTCCACAGGTGACTACAACAAAAGAAGATCATGGATGACAAGAAATAAGAAAGATAAGAGAAGACTTTTTGGCGAAAAAAAAAGTTTGAAGATAATTTAGGGCGTTTTTTTAGCTAGGCACATAGTGGTGCAAAACGTTGCATATAGAGGGATCAAAAGGAGACCAGTAGTTGGTTTTACGCGGCTTTGGTGAGGAGTTTATATGTATATGTTTACTTATTCCACCTCTCCAGAGTTGACTTCAAGAAAAGAAGATAATATATGTCAAGAAAGAAGAAAGAAAAGAGATGACTTCTTGGTTGAAGAAAGTAGTGTAAACATAGCTTACGGCGCGTGTTTTAGTTAGGCGCCTAATGTTAAAGAACGTTTCGTAGGTTAGGCAAATAAGGAAACGCGCCGTGGGTTTTTACGTAGTTTTTGTGTGGAATATTATATGTATATCAGTATTAATCCAACCTCCCAAAAGGTGACTTACAGGAAAGTAGGTCATGAATGTCAATAATGAAGAAGGAAAGGAAAAGACTTCATGGTTGAAGAAAGGAATGTGAAGAAAGCTAAGGAAGCGTGTTTTAGTTAGGCACCTTACGGTGCAAAACGTTACGTAGTAAGGGCCCATTAGGAATCTTCCGGGGGTTTTACGTTGTTGTGGTGGAGAGGGTTGTATGTATATGTGTGCTATTCCCCCTTCTCCATTGGTGACTTCAATAAAAGAAGATCATGGATATCAAGAATGGAGAAAGAAAAGAGAAGGCTTCTTTGTTAAAGAAAGAAGTAAGATGATAGCTAAGGTTAAGAGGTTAGGCTAGGCTCTAAGCGGTGCTATACGTTGGGTAGTTAGGGTTCATAAGGCTACTCGCCGTGGGTATATACGCAGTTTTGGGATAGAGTATTTAATGTATTTTTGTAGTAACCCCTTTTCTTCACAGGTGACTTCAAATAAAGAAGATCATGGATTTAAAGAATAAAGAAAGAAAGGAAAATACTTTTTGATTAAAGAAAGAAGTGTGAAGATAGCTTTCGGAGCGTGTTTTCGTTAGGCACTCAGTGGTGAAAAAGAAACGTAGTTGGGGCAAATATGGCAACCCGCCGTGGGATTTACGCGGTGTTTGTTGGGATCATTATATGTATATCTGTACTAATTCCCCGTCTCATCAGGCGACTTAAAGGAATTAGATTATGTATAACAAAATTGAAGAAAGAAAAGAGAAGACCTAAAGGTTGTAGTAAGAACTGTGAAGATACCTTAGGGCGCGTGTTTTAGTAAGCCACTAAGCAGTGTAAAACGTTGCGTAGTTAAGGCCCATGAGGCAACCCGCCGTGGGTATATACGCGGTTTTGGTAGGGAATGTTATATGTATATGTGTACTAATCCAACCTATCCACAGCTGACTTCAACAAAAGAAGATCATGGATATCAAGAATGAAGAAAGAAAAAGATTTCTTGGTTGAAGAAAAGAAGTGTGGATAGCTTAGGGCGCGTGTTTCAGTAAGGCACTTAGTGGTGCAAAACAATGCGTAGTAGGAGCCCTTAAGGAAAACCGCAGTAGGTATCTCTGTGGTTATGGTGGGGAGTGTTGTGTTATGTTCACTAATCCTTCCTCTCTACTGCTGACTTTAACAGAAGATTATAAAGGCTGTCAAGGATGAAGAAAGATAAATGCATACTTCATGTTTGAAATAAAAGTGAGAAGATAGCTTAGGGATAGTTTTTAGTTAGGCACCTAGTGGTGCAATACGTTGCGTAGTTGAGGCCAATATGCTAACTCGCCGTGTGTTTTTACGTGGTTTTTGTGGGGAGTGTTATATGTATATCTGTACTAATTCCCCCTCCTGGGCAGGTGACCTCAAGAAAAGAAGATCTTGGATGTCCGGAAAAAGGAAAAAAATATGACTTCTTGGTTGTAGAAAGAAGTGTAAAGATAGCTTAAAATACGTGTTTTTGTTAGCAACGTAGCGGTGCAAAACGGTACATGGTGGCGGCCAGTAAGGCCATCCGACGTGGGTTCCTCTGTGGTTTTCGTGAATAGAGTCATATGTATACTACCTTGATCAAAAATTTCCCGGAATTTATTCAGAAAATTAAAAATACAAGTTTATTCATCTAAATCTATATTGTCCCCTTCAAAGTAATCCCCATCGACTGCAACATACTTATGCCAGTGCTTGATGCAATCCTCGAAATATTTTTTATACTCGGTTTTCGGTATGTCCATCAGTGTTTCCTGCGATTTTTCCATTACTACCTCTCGGCTGCTAAAACGCGTTCCCCGTAATGGTTTTTTAACTCGATTGAACAGAAAGGAGGCACAGGGAGCCAAATCAGGTGAATTCGGTGGCTGTTGGATGGTATTTGTTTCATTTTTCGTCAAAAAATTACGAATAATGATAGCACCTGTCGACGGTGCGTTATCATGGTGCAAAATCCACGAGTTTTCTGCCCACATTTCTGGTCTATTTCGGCGAATTGCTTCACGCAAACGTCTCATAACGCCCAAATAATACTCTTTGTTTACTGTCTGGCCTTCTGGCAAAAATTCACGATGCACTACACCGTTGTAATTCATGAAAACCGTCAGCATTGCCTTCTTTTTTGACTGAAAACGACGTGGTTTTTTTGGTCTCGGCTCATTTGGTGAACGCCATTCACTTGCCTGATGTCTTGATTGCGTGTCGTACTCATAAACCAACGTCTCGTCTCCAGTAATGATCCTTTTGATGAATGTGGGATCGGATTCAGCCTCGCAAATCATGTCTTTTGCGACGTCAACACGGTCTCTTTTTTGCATGAAATTGAGGTCTTTTGACACCAACTTTGCTGCTACACGACGGAAACCCAAATCATTAACCACAATGTCTTGGGCGGATCCATAGGCAATGTTCAAGTCCTCCGCTTTTTCTCTGATGGTTAATTTGCGGTTATTGACCAACATTTCTTTTACTTTATCAATTTTTTCACCGACTTTCGATGTCGATGGTCTGCCACTGCGTTCATCATCTTCGATTGACTCACGACCACTTCTGAACCACTCGTGCCACTGGTAAACGACCGTTTTTTTTAGAGAATCGTTGCCGAAACACTTTTCCAACATTTGCAACGTCCGTGCCCCACTAAATCTGTTTTTTACGCAAAATTTAACACAAGTTCGTTGTTGCAAACTTAAATCCATTTCTGCAATTGTAAAAAATCGCCAACACACACAGAGATAGATGTACTCTTGGCTACGTAACTTTTGCTAATGTCAAGTTATGACACTAAGATTTAATGGGAATATGATAAACAGATGTACCGATTTAACAAAAAAAACAGAACTCAAATCGGAACGATGGGAGCGCCACACGGTGGTTATTCCGGGAACTTTTTGTTCAAGGTAGTAAAAGCACTATTCCCCCTCTCAACAGGTGACTTCAACAAAAAAGACCATGGATGTCAAGGATAAAGAAAGGTAGGAGAAGACTTCTTGGTTGAAAAAAGAAATGTTAAGTTAGCTTAGGGAACGTTTTTTTTAGCAAGGTACCTTGTCGTGCAAAACGTTGCGTAGTTAAGGCCAATGAGGAAAACCGCCGATGGTTTTAACGATTTTTAAGAAGTGATTTATGTTTATGTGTACTTAAAACCCTCTCTCAACAGCTGACTGCAACAAAAGTAGATCATTGATGTCGAGGATAAAGAAAGATAAGAAATGACTTCTTGGTTGAAAAAAGATGTGTGAAGATAGCTTAGGGCGCCTTTTTTTGCAAACCACCTAGTGGTGAATATTTAGGCGAAGTTAGCGCCAATATGGTAACCCGCCGTGGGTTTTTACGCGGTTTTTTTGGGAGGGCTTTTTTTATATCTGTAATAATACCTCCTCTCCGCAGGTGACTTCATGAAGAGAAGTTCATTGAAGTCAAAAATGGATATAGAAAAGAGATACTTTTTCTTTGAAGAAAGGAGTGCGAATTAAGCTTAGTGCGCGTGTTAAAGTTAGGCACTTAGCGGTGCAAAACGTTGCGCAGTAAGGGCTCATAAGGCTACAAGCCGCGGGTTGTAACGCGGTTATGGTAAAGAGTGTTTTATATATATGTGATTAAATCCCCACTCTCCACAGGTGATTTCCGGAACAGAAGATCATTGATGACAAGAGTGAAGAAAGAAAAGGAAGATTTTTTGATTGAAAAAAGAATTGTGAATATATATTAAGGCGCGTGTTTTAAATTGGAATTAAGCGGTGCAAAACATTACGTAGTAAGGGCCTATAAGGAAACCCACCGTGGGTATCTGCTTGGTTTTGGTGGGAAGTTTTATATTTATATTTGCATTAATCTTTCCTCTCTAAAGCGGACTTAAACAAAAGATTATCATTATTGTAAAGAATAAAGAAAAATAACAAAAGACTTCTTGGTGGAAAAAAGAATGTGAAGATAGCTTAGTGCCCTTTATTAAATAGGCACCTTGTGGTGCATATCGTTTAATAGTTAATGCAAATAATGCAAACCGCGAAAGAATTTTACGAAGTTTTTTGTGGCAGTGTTATATGTTTATGTGTACTTATTCCATCTCTCAACAGGTGACTACAACAAAAGAAGATCATGGATGACAAGAAATAAGAAAGATAAGAGAAGACTTTTTGGCGAAAAAAAAAGTTTGAAGATAATTTAGGGCGTGTTTTTTTAGCTAGGCACATAGTGGTGCAAAACGTTGCATATAGAGGGATCAAAAGGAGACCAGTAGTTGGTTTTACGCGGCTTTGGTGAGGAGTTTATACGTATATGTTTACTTATCCCACCTCTCCAGAGTTGACTTCAAGAAAAGAAGATAATATATGTCAAGAAAGAAGAAAGAAAAGAGATGACTTCTTGGTTGAAGAAAGTAGTGTAAACATAGCTTACGGCGCGTGTTTTAGTTAGGCGCCTAATGTTAAAGAACGTTTCGTAGGTTAGGCAAATAAGGAAACGCGCCGTGGGTTTTTACGTAGTTTTTGTGTGGAATATTATATGTATATCAGTATTAATCCAACCTCCCAAAAGGTGACTTACAGGAAAGTAGGTCATGAATGTCAATAATGAAGAAGGAAAGGAAAAGACTTCATGGTTGAAGAAAGGAATGTGAAGAAAGCTAAGGAAGCGTGTTTTAGTTAGGCACCTTACGGTGCAAAACGTTACGTAGTAAGGGCCCATTAGGAATCTTCCGGGGGTTTAACGTTGTTGTGGTGGAGAGGGTTGTATGTATATGTGTGCTATTCCCCCTTCTCCATTGGTGACTTCAATAAAAGAAGATCATGGATATCAAGAATGGAGAAAGAAAAGAGAAGGCTTCTTTGTTAAAGAAAGAAGTAAGATGATAGCTAAGGTTAAGAGGTTAGGCTAGGCTCTAAGCGGTGCTATACGTTGGGTAGTTAGGGTTCATAAGGCTACTCGCCGTGGGTATATACGCAGTTTTGGGATAGAGTATTTAATGTATTTTTGTAGTAACCCCTTTTCTTCACAGGTGACTTCAAATAAAGAAGATCATGGATTTAAAGAATAAAGAAAGAAAGGAAAATACTTTTTGATTAAAGAAAGAAGTGTGAAGATAGCTTTCGGAGCGTGTTTTCGTTAGGCACTCAGTGGTGAAAAAGAAACGTAGTTGGGGCAAATATGGCAACCCGCCGTGGGATTTACGCGGTGTTTGTTGGGATCATTATATGTATATCTGTACTAATTCCCCGTCTCATCAGGCGACTTAAAGGAATTAGATTATGTATAACAAAATTGAAGATAGAAAAGAGAAGACCTAAAGGTTGTAGTAAGAACTGTGAAGATACCTTAGGGCGCGTGTTTTAGTTAGCCACTAAGCAGTGTAAAACGTTGCGTAGTTAAGGCCCATAAGGCAACCCGCCGTGGGTATATACGCGGTTTTGGTAGGGAATGTTATATGTATATGTGTACTTATTCAACCTATCCACAGCTGACTTCAACAAAAGAAGATCATGGATATCAAGAATGAAGAAAGAAAAAGATTTCTTGGTTGAAGAAAAGAAGTGTGGATAGCTTAGGGCGCGTGTTTCAGTAAGGCATTTAGTGGTGCAAAACAACGCGTAGTAGGGGCCCTTAAGGAAAACCGCAGTAGGTATCTCTGTGGTTATGGTGGGGAGTGTTGTGTTATGTTCACTAATCCTTCCTCTCTACTGCTGACTTTAACAGAAGATTATAAAGGCTGTCAAGTATGAAGAAAGATAAATGCATACTTCATGTTTGAAATAAAAGTGAGAAGATAGCTTAGGGATAGTTTTTAGTTAGGCACCTAGTGGTGCAATACGTTGCGTAGTTGAGGCCAATATGCTAACTCGCCGTGTGT
>NW_027286101.1:0-41823 GCF_022747635.1 Hetaerina americana
AATAGGAGGTAAGAAATTCGTCCATCTTTTATTGTCATAAGTTTCTCCTTTACATTTACTCTATTTTTTCGTGAACCGCGCGCGTGCACACCAGGTAAGTAGTTGGTGAATCGGAGGAAAGCGTGGGACTCTAATTTTCCAGGTTTTTACGTTTATTTATGTACGTCCTTTGCGGCCGAGTATTGACGATTGCCCATCGCAGTCGGGTATTTGAAAACTGAAGATTATTTCATGGCCCTTAGAAGGGCCGTTAGGATGCATCAAAGCAATCCCGTCGAGGAATTTACTTTGAGCTGGTGTACTTGGTGACGGCCTTGGTCCCCTCGGAGACGGCGTGCTTGGCCAGCTCACCGGGAAGCAAGAGCCTGACGGCGGTCTGCACCTCCCGGCTGGTGATGGTGGAGCGCTTGTTGTAGTGAGCCAGGCGAGAAGCTTCGGCGGCGATTCTCTCGAAAATATCGTTGACGAAGCTGTTCATGATGCTCATGGCCTTGCTGGAGATTCCGGTGTCGGGGTGCACCTGCTTCAGCACTTTGTAGATGTAGATTGCGTAGCTCTCCTTCCTCCTGCGCTTCTTCTTCTTGTCTCCCTTGGAGATGTTCTTCTGGGCCTTGCCCGCTTTCTTCGCAGCCTTTCCGCTCGTCTTGGGTGGCATGGTGATCACGTTCGGCGAACGGGGTCGATTTCAGTATTTTCGCCGATCCTCAGTCGCCTGCTTATGTACCCCTGGTCCGTTCCGTGAGCCGAATCTCCTCGACGACCAATCACGTAAAAGCATGATGTGGCGTCGCTAGGACGGCGGCAGCCTATATAAATGCGCCCAGGAGTCTGACAGCGATTAGACAGCACTACCAGATAAAGAAGCATTCAGCCATGTCCGGACGAGGAAAGGGAGGAAAAGTGAAGGGGAAGTCCAAGTCCCGCTCCAGCAGGGCCGGTCTTCAGTTTCCGGTCGGTCGTATCCACCGTCTGCTCCGCAAGGGGAACTATGCCGAGCGTGTTGGTGCCGGTGCCCCAGTCTACTTGGCCGCCGTCATGGAGTACCTGGCCGCGGAAGTCCTCGAGTTGGCCGGTAACGCTGCCAGGGACAACAAGAAGACGAGAATCATCCCTCGTCACTTGCAGTTGGCCATCCGCAACGACGAGGAGTTGAATAAGCTCCTGTCGGGCGTTACCATCGCTCAGGGAGGTGTCCTTCCGAACATCCAGGCGGTGCTCCTGCCCAAGAAGACTGAGAAGAAGGCATAAGCATCACGCTGTGCGCATAAAAGGTCCTTTTCAGGACCAGAACATACTAGAGAGATGTACGCGATAAATGTCATGTGAAAAAAATAATAATAACAATAAACGTAATAAGCATAGCGAATGAAACGTGGAGCTATAATTGGGCTAAGGTAAACGATGGGAAATAAAGCGTATAAAAAGTGAAAGCGTTTGTGCTGAAATGCAACGAAGAATGATTGAAGGTGACACTGCTTCGTTTACAATGTATTTCATAGTCTGTCATAAAATTTCACCTGCAATCTGCCGCTTAACTACGTTATTTCTTGTTAACATGTATGGTTGCAACGGCGCGATACACATTGTCGCCAGTCCGTTGCCACGTGCTTATTCATGTACGGTTGCAACGGCGCGATATACATTGTTGCCACGTGCTTATTCATGTACGGTTGCAACGGCGCGAAGTACATTGTTGCCCCGTGCTTATTCCTGTACGGTTGCAACGGCGCGATATACATTGTCGCCAGTCCGTTGCCACGTGCTTATTCCGATTCGCTGACAATGTCTTTAACGTCGGTAAAGGCTCATACAATTTCAACTCTATTATCACCGCCATTTTTTTTTTGCGTTCGAACAGGTCTTACTTTACTATTTATCGCCGTCACACACGCTATGGCGAATAGGGAATAATTTTTCGTTCCGTTATGGCAAAGGATTGGCTCCATCTCTGAACATTGTATTGGTCCTTAGAAGGACCTTTTTTATCGACGTACGCCGGGTGTCGGATGGCGATCCCGTCGCGTCGTGTCTAACCGCCAAACCCGTAGAGAGTGCGGCCCTGTCGCTTGAGTGCGTACACGACGTCCATGGCTGTGACGGTCTTCCTCTTGGCGTGTTCGGTGTAGGTGACGGCGTCGCGAATAACGTTCTCAAGGAACACCTTGAGCACACCGCGCGTCTCCTCGTAGATGAGTCCGGAGATACGCTTCACTCCACCTCGGCGGGCGAGACGGCGGATGGCCGGCTTGGTGATGCCCTGGATGTTATCGCGGAGAACTTTGCGATGACGTTTGGCTCCTCCCTTTCCCAGGCCTTTTCCTCCCTTGCCGCGTCCAGTCATCTCTGTAGTCTGCTCGTAGTAAGGGCTGCTGTCTGATGACCTGAAATGCACCTTCGCCGGTATTTATAAACGTCGCCGCCGCGGCGATGACGTACCCGACCTCTCCACCAATCAGCGTCGCCCGTACTATCTGGCGCCATTCTCGGAAGTGCTTAAAAGACGGCGTTGACCCGGCTTTTTACAGATCGCAGAAATGGCACGTACGAAGCAGACAGCCCGCAAGTCCACCGGAGGAAAGGCCCCGAGGAAGCAGCTGGCCACCAAGGCCGCTCGCAAGAGCGCGCCGGCGACGGGAGGCGTCAAGAAGCCCCACAGGTACCGCCCCGGTACCGTGGCCCTTCGTGAGATCAGGAGATACCAGAAGAGCACGGAGCTCCTCATCCGCAAGCTGCCCTTCCAGCGCCTGGTGCGTGAGATCGCCCAGGACTTCAAGACCGATCTTCGGTTCCAGAGCTCCGCCGTCATGGCTCTCCAGGAGGCCAGCGAGGCTTACCTAGTGGGTCTCTTTGAGGACACCAACCTCTGCGCCATCCACGCTAAGCGTGTGACCATCATGCCCAAGGACATCCAGCTGGCCCGCCGTATCCGCGGAGAGCGAGCTTAGAAAGCTACTTTCGGCCGAAAAACAAAGGTCCTTTTCAGGACCAGTACATACTTAAAAGTTTGAATTTAGCACGATCGCACAATAATTAACGACGATGTAAATCCATTGGAATGATGGACGACATGAAATTTCCTTTGCGCATGGCAAGTGCGTTTGCACGGCTACGCATGAAATGAGATGAAATAAAAGTTCGTGCGATGCTTACCTGACGCGCTTAACGAAAAGAAAACAATACTCCGTGACGTGTTGTTCATTTTACACGTTCTATGAATGTTATTCTTAATTTTTTTTTTCGTCCGTCCATGTCGCATCATCAATTTTAAATAGGACCGTTGTTTTTGCATGGCATTAATCATGATAAATGTTAACTTTGGGCGTGCTCAGTGGCGTGGGCATTGAGTGGCAAGCATCTTTGGAAGACATGATGGTCCTAAAAAGGACCGAGATTGGACGCTGTCTGCTGTCCTAGGTGCGCCGGTGGCGAAGCAGTGATGGTTCACTTCTTTTTCTGGGCGGCGGAAGGTTTCTTGGCGGCGGGCTTGGCCTTGGTGGGCGTCTTCTTGGGCTTGGGGGTCTTGGGTTTGGTGGCCGCCTTTTTCGCCTTCGACGGGGACTTTGCCGCCTTGGCGGCGGGTTTCCCAGCCGCCGGCTTCTTCTTTGGCTTGTCCGCCGCCTTCTTCGCCTTCTTGGCTGGTGGCGCGGACTTGCTTCGCTCCTTGGGCGCGGACCTCTTGGTGCCACTGGACGCCTTCTCGGAGGACTTCTTGGCTCCGACCGCTTTCGGTTTCTTTACTCCCGTCTTCTTGACGACCTTTTTCGCCTTGGTCGTCCCGCTGGCTGCCGCGGGTGCGGCCTTCTTGCTGTGGCTCAGCTTGAAGGAACCTGAGGCGCCCTTTCCCTTGGTCTGGACGAGAGTTCCGGCGGTGACGGCCGCCTTGAGGTACTTCTTGATGAAAGGCGAGAGCCTCTCGGCGTCCACTTTGTAGCTGGCTGCGATGTACTTCTTGATGGCTTGAAGGGAAGAGCCACCGCGCTCCTTGAGGCCCTTGACTGCGTTGTTAACCATCTCGGAAGTGGGCGGGTGCGACGGCTTTGCGCGAGCCTTCTTGGCTGCTCCGCCCTTGCTGGCCTTCTTGGAAGCCGCGGAGGTTCCTGAAGAAGGCAGGGGTTTTACTGCGACGGTGCCCGAAGGCTGGGCTGCCGGTGGTGCGGCTGCCGCTGCTCCAGATGCTGCGTCTGCCATGTTATCGGCTGCTGCGTGATGATAGAAAGAGAAAATTACCAAGACATGGATTTCTTACGAAAGTCCACCTTGCTATCGTACCATTTCGGAGCAAAATACGATCTCTTCCTCTCGCCTCCGGTGCGCTTCTCGGATTGTTTGTACTCCACTCCTCCTCCGACTTTCGCGTTTCGGAGAGTGTCGGGGGCGCGTAACGAGGGCGCCTTGCGCCGCGGCGCCCGTCAGGGTTCCACCCTGTCGGCCGTGGCGGCGCCAGGCGTTTGGCGAGCCCAGTTCGTGTGCAGCGGGTCGTCAAAATACGGGTTGTCGTCCTGTCGAAGGCGTACCCGGGAATAAACGTTGCACACGTTTCTACCGGGGTCGATTCCTCGAGATCCGAGGTAACGTACGTTCGAGGCCATCCTTCACCTGGTATTGGACGCGCTCGCGACCCGGTGGGCCGCGCGCCGGCCGCGGAAAGCGGCCCCGAGAAGACGGTCCCTTCGGACGCCTTCCCCCTGACTCGGCGCCTGTCAAACCTTCCTCCTGTTCCTCCCCGGTGCCTGTCCCGTAAGCGGACGTTTATGCATTTTTCGACGACTCGGGGGCGTCGCGACGCACCCACCTCCCGCGCCCGTGGGAAAGGATTATCGAGTCGCAAATGGAGACGGAGTCACCCGTTAAGCGCACGCCTTACGACGCGTCCGCGTGGGCTTCGAAATGGTTGCATGGGGTGGCCGAAGGGGAAAAAGAAATGAACTGTACGCACGCGAATGGGACGTCAAAGTTCACGTACAACAAAGTCGAGGATGGCGCCGAATTATGCTTTAGCCCCGTGAGCGGGCGGGAAAAACAATGTAGTAGCCGAGGGCGCGCAGTGGCGACCCGGCCGTGACGAGTTTGCTCCGTCTCCAACGGCTTCGGACGTCGGTACCTCGTTGCGGGATGATGAATTTGTAGCAACCGGCATGTCTTCGGAAACGAAATGATACTTCATCACGGGAAAACTCTTATTGTCGTTGAAACGGCGCCACATCCACGTTTCCGCGGATGTCTACCCTAGTTTCCTTGCACGTCTTTCGAAGAGGAGAGTCGTCTGCCGTCGACTTGTTATCGCGTACATTTCTTTTATTAACCTTCCTTATCTGTGCGATGCGTTGGATGTGCTTTTCTCCACGGTGCCGTCAAGTTACGGAATACACCCCTACGACCTTAAAAAAAAATCCCTCCCACACACACGCTGTATGTCACGTTAAATGACCCTGTGTGATGGGATACCTCGGGGACGTAGTCAACGTGAAAGCGACTCCTTGAAAACCAGGCTCTCGTAAGCGTACGTAATTCGTGTCGGCAATTTCGCTCGGTACACATCCCCCGCCGTACGTCTTATTCACGGAAACGGCGAAAATAGGGCGCATCGCGGGATTGTATGCGCGATCATTACGATGGGAATCGCCATAAGCAAATAGGACAGATGCGTTTAACTCAATAATATCCACATCCCTTTCGTCGTAGTTGCGGAGCTATGACGGCTTGTATTCGTGTCACAATATTTTTCAGTTGCTTCCAACCTAATTTCACATCGTTTCCACTTGTTTCCAATCGACATAATGTGTGTCAAGCATATGGATCTTGTTTTTTACCTCCATGCCGTTGGAATAATATCTTTCATTAGAGCAATGGTCGACTTTTCCTTGTAACTTTCGAGGGTCGGGATAGTGATTGACGGATAAGGTAGAGTGAATAGCCCTTACCTGGAAAACATTCCTGTGAATAAATAAAAAAAACGTGGGAAAAAGCCGTCGGGGCGTGATGCGGCGTTCAATAGTGATGACAGATTATACTATCTGGCGTAGGAAAGACTTGAACACGATTTTTCCTGGGATCGTAATCAGGGATCCAGGCTGGTTTCCAGTGCTTGCGGGGTTGGGGGGACTAGGGGCGGCATTAACAGCCGGAACCGTTCATTCCTCTACGACCTCTCTTTCGTGGAACTCTATCACCGTCGACAGTTCACGGAACATCATTTCTCGGTTCTGTCTCGAAGAAGCCCCTGTGTTAATTCAATTACTCAGTATCTACTTCGTTCTGCATTACTTAATCAATACATGTGGACCCATCAAATATTTCATCCCCGTTCATTGTTGATTCCTTGAGGTTCTTAGCGATGCGGAAGCAACTTTATCGTCACGAGTAATAAAAGAACGATGATTAACAATTTTAAGCTGTCTGGTACCTAGCACATCACCATAAAAGATACGAAATAAGCATTCCAGTGAACAGGAAAACAAATTGTCGTCTTTTCCCCGGCCAATCTGGGATCATTGCAATGTGAAGCGAAAGTCAATCAGGAGTTAAGAGGATTCAATCCACTCACGATGAAGTAGACGACTGAAGGTTGCGTAGGTCTATGTGCACGTTCGTGTGTGTTAGTTTCTAGTGTTCATATGTAAATGACAGTTGTGTCAATGGGGGAACGTTATTCGAAAGTAACACTAGTTGACTCGAATTTAATCATTCTTATTACCAGTAGTTGCATTGCAAAATTTGACATTATCACGGCAGGAGGTAGGTGATGACTGTCATAAATGTTCGCTAATGGAGGACGTTTGTCATCCATTCCGAGATTTTGAAAAAAAAACTGTCTCCGTTTACATATCGCTGCGTACCCGAGATATTTTACTAATTTGGTACTCTGTGTGGATGAATTTATTAACAGATGTCATAAGGGTGATTTCAACTACACAAATTTGACAAAGTTCAATGTTAAGTATTAACGCCTCGCTGTGACTGGTATGACATTACATGATATCCCGGTGATTAAGCATCACCACAACTGCTAAGGTAATTAATCGTCATGGTGTATATCATGAGTCTTAAAATCACACGATCGTTATGAAATTTACACCGCTTCACGGCTCGTCGGCATTTTCTCCCGTCCGTAGTTAAGTTGTATGTTACTAAGTTGCCTAGGCAAGGACGTTATTCCATTCCATTCCCGGCCACTGTTACTAGGTGAATCTGATTAAATATCGCTTCACGAATCACTATTGTCCTCAAAGCCGAGCGTCCTTCGGTTAACGCCACTGCGGGAAATCGGTTGTCGAATACGGTGAAGTGACGATCTCGTGTACCTAGTGTCAAAATGCGGCCGGGGTGGATTCTTCAATGGGGCTAATGCGGTAAAGATTTTCACCAAATTTGCAGAAAGTAGAAATGCTAAAAGGACGGACAGGTAGGCACATGCGGCAACCTTTTTCGTCAGAAATGCACTCGGAAAGAAAGCACTTGTAGGAAGAGTCGCCTTAATGAAAACGTTATGCAATCATCTCATAAATGATTATACCGGCCGCTAATTTTAAAGATTTTTCTTTCACGTCAAACTTCGACCTCTTTTCCCTAGATTTCATTTCCCTAATCCCGCAAAGAAATAAACAACATTAACGTATGTCCTTCCATCCCTTGTGTATCAACGTAATAAAATTAGCGGGTAAGTTGGGACTGGGACCATTTAACTTTTGCCTAGAGAAACATTTTCTGTTCTGTGGCGTGACAAGACAAGTAAAGATTTCTGGAAAGGTTAATTTCGTTCAAAAGAAGGGGAATGAGCCGTCTCGCACCGGAAAAACCTTCGTGTCCCGCGGAAGGGACCCCGGTTCAAAACTATAACAAGAATCGGTCATTTGGAGGCATGGTGATCAAAGAACTGGTCTACTTGTCACGTCTGTCTCGATGCATTTGTAATCAATTGCTGATAAATCGTTGCAGTATCGCAAAAAAAAAATTGCGGAAAAGGATGAAAAATCACTCAATCGACTTTAAAATACTTGGGGGATTCGTTCAGAGGAGGTTTATCAACATTGTTTCAGCGAGATGCCGATTTCCCAAGAAGGAAACCCGATGCCCATTACATAAATTGTTATTTGTGCGAATGATGCTGATTCCATATGCTGTTAACGACGATGCATTCCGTAGAAATAGTTTCTGGGAATTGATTGATTGGATAGAATTAGCACAATGGAAAATCCACGGAAGCGCTCACTGCCCGCCATTTTGTTTATTGCGACGCCTGCTCGTCACGACTTGGTGAATGTACAAGGAACGCTGTTGCCCAGCTGCGTTCTATGCTTGCGAGGTTTCCACAGAAATTTCTTCCTCGTGCGGAATGCCACGTGGGTCATTGCGACAGCCCTTTTCTGGTTAACGTAGAAACTTGGGGCGAGGACGGGTCGCATTACCTGCCTGCCTCCTCGCGTTGAACCCCCGAGGAGTTTTACGACGTAGCGGATGGGACGGGAGGTTAAGCGGAATTAGCCTTCGCGGAAAAACGGCCGCGTGGGAAGGGCATGTGGGAACCTGTCATTTACTGCCCCTGGAAGTGAAGCAGGAGCAACGTGACCACAAGCGTACCAGTTTCGGAGGGAGACGGACGCCGTGAATCCATATTATTTTTGACGGAGGGAGACATGTAAGTCAAGGCTTACGTCTGAGAAACGAGCATAGCAGGTCAGTGGTTTGAAAAGTACTGGGTGAAAGGGAAGTAATCATGGGAATATAATATTTTTTCCTTAATATCTCGACGGTCATTTTCATCAAATGCAGACGCATAGCAGTAGAAAATATAATTGAATAGGAGGTAAGAAATTCGTCCATCTTTTATTGTCATAAGTTTCTCCTTTACATTTACTCTATTTTTTCGTGAACCGCGCGCGTGCACACCAGGTAAGTAGTTGGTGAATCGGAGGAAAGCGTGGGACTCTAATTTTCCAGGTTTTTACGTTTATTTATGTACGTCCTTTGCGGCCGAGTATTGACGATTGCCCATCGCAGTCGGGTATTTGAAAACTGAAGATTATTTCATGGCCCTTAGAAGGGCCGTTAGGATGCATCAAAGCAATCCCGTCGAGGAATTTACTTTGAGCTGGTGTACTTGGTGACGGCCTTGGTCCCCTCGGAGACGGCGTGCTTGGCCAGCTCACCGGGAAGCAAGAGCCTGACGGCGGTCTGCACCTCCCGGCTGGTGATGGTGGAGCGCTTGTTGTAGTGAGCCAGGCGAGAAGCTTCGGCGGCGATTCTCTCGAAAATATCGTTGACGAAGCTGTTCATGATGCTCATGGCCTTGCTGGAGATTCCGGTGTCGGGGTGCACCTGCTTCAGCACTTTGTAGATGTAGATTGCGTAGCTCTCCTTCCTCCTGCGCTTCTTCTTCTTGTCTCCCTTGGAGATGTTCTTCTGGGCCTTGCCCGCTTTCTTCGCAGCCTTTCCGCTCGTCTTGGGTGGCATGGTGATCACGTTCGGCGAACGGGGTCGATTTCAGTATTTTCGCCGATCATCAGTCGCCTGCTTATGTACCCCTGGTCCGTTCCGTGAGCCGAATCTCCTCGACGACCAATCACGTAAAAGCATGATGTGGCGTCGCTAGGACGGCGGCAGCCTATATAAATGCGCCCAGGAGTCTGACAGCGATTAGACAGCACTACCAGATAAAGAAGCATTCAGCCATGTCCGGACGAGGAAAGGGAGGAAAAGTGAAGGGGAAGTCCAAGTCCCGCTCCAGCAGGGCCGGTCTTCAGTTTCCGGTCGGTCGTATCCACCGTCTGCTCCGCAAGGGGAACTATGCCGAGCGTGTTGGTGCCGGTGCCCCAGTCTACTTGGCCGCCGTCATGGAGTACCTGGCCGCGGAAGTCCTCGAGTTGGCCGGTAACGCTGCCAGGGACAACAAGAAGACGAGAATCATCCCTCGTCACTTGCAGTTGGCCATCCGCAACGACGAGGAGTTGAATAAGCTCCTGTCGGGCGTTACCATCGCTCAGGGAGGTGTCCTTCCGAACATCCAGGCGGTGCTCCTGCCCAAGAAGACTGAGAAGAAGGCATAAGCATCACGCTGTGCGCATAAAAGGTCCTTTTCAGGACCAGAACATACTAGAGAGATGTACGCGATAAATGTCATGTGAAAAAAATAATAATAACAATAAACGTAATAAGCATAGCGAATGAAACGTGGAGCTATAATTGGGCTAAGGTAAACGATGGGAAATAAAGCGTATAAAAAGTGAAAGCGTTTGTGCTGAAATGCAACGAAGAATGATTGAAGGTGACACTGCTTCGTTTACAATGTATTTCATAGTCTGTCATAAAATTTCACCTGCAATCTGCCGCTTAACTACGTTATTTCTTGTTAACATGTATGGTTGCAACGGCGCGATACACATTGTCGCCAGTCCGTTGCCACGTGCTTATTCATGTACGGTTGCAACGGCGCGATATACATTGTTGCCACGTGCTTATTCATGTACGGTTGCAACGGCGCGAAGTACATTGTTGCCCCGTGCTTATTCCTGTACGGTTGCAACGGCGCGATATACATTGTCGCCAGTCCGTTGCCACGTGCTTATTCCGATTCGCTGACAATGTCTTTAACGTCGGTAAAGGCTCATACAATTTCAACTCTATTATCACCGCCATTTTTTTTTTGCGTTCGAACAGGTCTTACTTTACTATTTATCGCCGTCACACACGCTATGGCGAATAGGGAATAATTTTTCGTTCCGTTATGGCAAAGGATTGGCTCCATCTCTGAACATTGTATTGGTCCTTAGAAGGACCTTTTTTATCGACGTACGCCGGGTGTCGGATGGCGATCCCGTCGCGTCGTGTCTAACCGCCAAACCCGTAGAGAGTGCGGCCCTGTCGCTTGAGTGCGTACACGACGTCCATGGCTGTGACGGTCTTCCTCTTGGCGTGTTCGGTGTAGGTGACGGCGTCGCGAATAACGTTCTCAAGGAACACCTTGAGCACACCGCGCGTCTCCTCGTAGATGAGTCCGGAGATACGCTTCACTCCACCTCGGCGGGCGAGACGGCGGATGGCCGGCTTGGTGATGCCCTGGATGTTATCGCGGAGAACTTTGCGATGACGTTTGGCTCCTCCCTTTCCCAGGCCTTTTCCTCCCTTGCCGCGTCCAGTCATCTCTGTAGTCTGCTCGTAGTAAGGGCTGCTGTCTGATGACCTGAAATGCACCTTCGCCGGTATTTATAAACGTCGCCGCCGCGGCGATGACGTACCCGACCTCTCCACCAATCAGCGTCGCCCGTACTATCTGGCGCCATTCTCGGAAGTGCTTAAAAGACGGCGTTGACCCGGCTTTTTACAGATCGCAGAAATGGCACGTACGAAGCAGACAGCCCGCAAGTCCACCGGAGGAAAGGCCCCGAGGAAGCAGCTGGCCACCAAGGCCGCTCGCAAGAGCGCGCCGGCGACGGGAGGCGTCAAGAAGCCCCACAGGTACCGCCCCGGTACCGTGGCCCTTCGTGAGATCAGGAGATACCAGAAGAGCACGGAGCTCCTCATCCGCAAGCTGCCCTTCCAGCGCCTGGTGCGTGAGATCGCCCAGGACTTCAAGACCGATCTTCGGTTCCAGAGCTCCGCCGTCATGGCTCTCCAGGAGGCCAGCGAGGCTTACCTAGTGGGTCTCTTTGAGGACACCAACCTCTGCGCCATCCACGCTAAGCGTGTGACCATCATGCCCAAGGACATCCAGCTGGCCCGCCGTATCCGCGGAGAGCGAGCTTAGAAAGCTACTTTCGGCCGAAAAACAAAGGTCCTTTTCAGGACCAGTACATACTTAAAAGTTTGAATTTAGCACGATCGCACAATAATTAACGACGATGTAAATCCATTGGAATGATGGACGACATGAAATTTCCTTTGCGCATGGCAAGTGCGTTTGCACGGCTACGCATGAAATGAGATGAAATAAAAGTTCGTGCGATGCTTACCTGACGCGCTTAACGAAAAGAAAACAATACTCCGTGACGTGTTGTTCATTTTACACGTTCTATGAATGTTATTCTTAATTTTTTTTTTCGTCCGTCCATGTCGCATCATCAATTTTAAATAGGACCGTTGTTTTTGCATGGCATTAATCATGATAAATGTTAACTTTGGGCGTGCTCAGTGGCGTGGGCATTGAGTGGCAAGCATCTTTGGAAGACATGATGGTCCTAAAAAGGACCGAGATTGGACGCTGTCTGCTGTCCTAGGTGCGCCGGTGGCGAAGCAGTGATGGTTCACTTCTTTTTCTGGGCGGCGGAAGGTTTCTTGGCGGCGGGCTTGGCCTTGGTGGGCGTCTTCTTGGGCTTGGGGGTCTTGGGTTTGGTGGCCGCCTTTTTCGCCTTCGACGGGGACTTTGCCGCCTTGGCGGCGGGTTTCCCAGCCGCCGGCTTCTTCTTTGGCTTGTCCGCCGCCTTCTTCGCCTTCTTGGCTGGTGGCGCGGACTTGCTTCGCTCCTTGGGCGCGGACCTCTTGGTGCCACTGGACGCCTTCTCGGAGGACTTCTTGGCTCCGACCGCTTTCGGTTTCTTTACTCCCGTCTTCTTGACGACCTTTTTCGCCTTGGTCGTCCCGCTGGCTGCCGCGGGTGCGGCCTTCTTGCTGTGGCTCAGCTTGAAGGAACCTGAGGCGCCCTTTCCCTTGGTCTGGACGAGAGTTCCGGCGGTGACGGCCGCCTTGAGGTACTTCTTGATGAAAGGCGAGAGCCTCTCGGCGTCCACTTTGTAGCTGGCTGCGATGTACTTCTTGATGGCTTGAAGGGAAGAGCCACCGCGCTCCTTGAGGCCCTTGACTGCGTTGTTAACCATCTCGGAAGTGGGCGGGTGCGACGGCTTTGCGCGAGCCTTCTTGGCTGCTCCGCCCTTGCTGGCCTTCTTGGAAGCCGCGGAGGTTCCTGAAGAAGGCAGGGGTTTTACTGCGACGGTGCCCGAAGGCTGGGCTGCCGGTGGTGCGGCTGCCGCTGCTCCAGATGCTGCGTCTGCCATGTTATCGGCTGCTGCGTGATGATAGAAAGAGAAAATTACCAAGACATGGATTTCTTACGAAAGTCCACCTTGCTATCGTACCATTTCGGAGCAAAATACGATCTCTTCCTCTCGCCTCCGGTGCGCTTCTCGGATTGTTTGTACTCCACTCCTCCTCCGACTTTCGCGTTTCGGAGAGTGTCGGGGGCGCGTAACGAGGGCGCCTTGCGCCGCGGCGCCCGTCAGGGTTCCACCCTGTCGGCCGTGGCGGCGCCAGGCGTTTGGCGAGCCCAGTTCGTGTGCAGCGGGTCGTCAAAATACGGGTTGTCGTCCTGTCGAAGGCGTACCCGGGAATAAACGTTGCACACGTTTCTACCGGGGTCGATTCCTCGAGATCCGAGGTAACGTACGTTCGAGGCCATCCTTCACCTGGTATTGGACGCGCTCGCGACCCGGTGGGCCGCGCGCCGGCCGCGGAAAGCGGCCCCGAGAAGACGGTCCCTTCGGACGCCTTCCCCCTGACTCGGCGCCTGTCAAACCTTCCTCCTGTTCCTCCCCGGTGCCTGTCCCGTAAGCGGACGTTTATGCATTTTTCGACGACTCGGGGGCGTCGCGACGCACCCACCTCCCGCGCCCGTGGGAAAGGATTATCGAGTCGCAAATGGAGACGGAGTCACCCGTTAAGCGCACGCCTTACGACGCGTCCGCGTGGGCTTCGAAATGGTTGCATGGGGTGGCCGAAGGGGAAAAAGAAATGAACTGTACGCACGCGAATGGGACGTCAAAGTTCACGTACAACAAAGTCGAGGATGGCGCCGAATTATGCTTTAGCCCCGTGAGCGGGCGGGAAAAACAATGTAGTAGCCGAGGGCGCGCAGTGGCGACCCGGCCGTGACGAGTTTGCTCCGTCTCCAACGGCTTCGGACGTCGGTACCTCGTTGCGGGATGATGAATTTGTAGCAACCGGCATGTCTTCGGAAACGAAATGATACTTCATCACGGGAAAACTCTTATTGTCGTTGAAACGGCGCCACATCCACGTTTCCGCGGATGTCTACCCTAGTTTCCTTGCACGTCTTTCGAAGAGGAGAGTCGTCTGCCGTCGACTTGTTATCGCGTACATTTCTTTTATTAACCTTCCTTATCTGTGCGATGCGTTGGATGTGCTTTTCTCCACGGTGCCGTCAAGTTACGGAATACACCCCTACGACCTTAAAAAAAAATCCCTCCCACACACACGCTGTATGTCACGTTAAATGACCCTGTGTGATGGGATACCTCGGGGACGTAGTCAACGTGAAAGCGACTCCTTGAAAACCAGGCTCTCGTAAGCGTACGTAATTCGTGTCGGCAATTTCGCTCGGTACACATCCCCCGCCGTACGTCTTATTCACGGAAACGGCGAAAATAGGGCGCATCGCGGGATTGTATGCGCGATCATTACGATGGGAATCGCCATAAGCAAATAGGACAGATGCGTTTAACTCAATAATATCCACATCCCTTTCGTCGTAGTTGCGGAGCTATGACGGCTTGTATTCGTGTCACAATATTTTTCAGTTGCTTCCAACCTAATTTCACATCGTTTCCACTTGTTTCCAATCGACATAATGTGTGTCAAGCATATGGATCTTGTTTTTTACCTCCATGCCGTTGGAATAATATCTTTCATTAGAGCAATGGTCGACTTTTCCTTGTAACTTTCGAGGGTCGGGATAGTGATTGACGGATAAGGTAGAGTGAATAGCCCTTACCTGGAAAACATTCCTGTGAATAAATAAAAAAAACGTGGGAAAAAGCCGTCGGGGCGTGATGCGGCGTTCAATAGTGATGACAGATTATACTATCTGGCGTAGGAAAGACTTGAACACGATTTTTCCTGGGATCGTAATCAGGGATCCAGGCTGGTTTCCAGTGCTTGCGGGGTTGGGGGGACTAGGGGCGGCATTAACAGCCGGAACCGTTCATTCCTCTACGACCTCTCTTTCGTGGAACTCTATCACCGTCGACAGTTCACGGAACATCATTTCTCGGTTCTGTCTCGAAGAAGCCCCTGTGTTAATTCAATTACTCAGTATCTACTTCGTTCTGCATTACTTAATCAATACATGTGGACCCATCAAATATTTCATCCCCGTTCATTGTTGATTCCTTGAGGTTCTTAGCGATGCGGAAGCAACTTTATCGTCACGAGTAATAAAAGAACGATGATTAACAATTTTAAGCTGTCTGGTACCTAGCACATCACCATAAAAGATACGAAATAAGCATTCCAGTGAACAGGAAAACAAATTGTCGTCTTTTCCCCGGCCAATCTGGGATCATTGCAATGTGAAGCGAAAGTCAATCAGGAGTTAAGAGGATTCAATCCACTCACGATGAAGTAGACGACTGAAGGTTGCGTAGGTCTATGTGCACGTTCGTGTGTGTTAGTTTCTAGTGTTCATATGTAAATGACAGTTGTGTCAATGGGGGAACGTTATTCGAAAGTAACACTAGTTGACTCGAATTTAATCATTCTTATTACCAGTAGTTGCATTGCAAAATTTGACATTATCACGGCAGGAGGTAGGTGATGACTGTCATAAATGTTCGCTAATGGAGGACGTTTGTCATCCATTCCGAGATTTTGAAAAAAAAACTGTCTCCGTTTACATATCGCTGCGTACCCGAGATATTTTACTAATTTGGTACTCTGTGTGGATGAATTTATTAACAGATGTCATAAGGGTGATTTCAACTACACAAATTTGACAAAGTTCAATGTTAAGTATTAACGCCTCGCTGTGACTGGTATGACATTACATGATATCCCGGTGATTAAGCATCACCACAACTGCTAAGGTAATTAATCGTCATGGTGTATATCATGAGTCTTAAAATCACACGATCGTTATGAAATTTACACCGCTTCACGGCTCGTCGGCATTTTCTCCCGTCCGTAGTTAAGTTGTATGTTACTAAGTTGCCTAGGCAAGGACGTTATTCCATTCCATTCCCGGCCACTGTTACTAGGTGAATCTGATTAAATATCGCTTCACGAATCACTATTGTCCTCAAAGCCGAGCGTCCTTCGGTTAACGCCACTGCGGGAAATCGGTTGTCGAATACGGTGAAGTGACGATCTCGTGTACCTAGTGTCAAAATGCGGCCGGGGTGGATTCTTCAATGGGGCTAATGCGGTAAAGATTTTCACCAAATTTGCAGAAAGTAGAAATGCTAAAAGGACGGACAGGTAGGCACATGCGGCAACCTTTTTCGTCAGAAATGCACTCGGAAAGAAAGCACTTGTAGGAAGAGTCGCCTTAATGAAAACGTTATGCAATCATCTCATAAATGATTATACCGGCCGCTAATTTTAAAGATTTTTCTTTCACGTCAAACTTCGACCTCTTTTCCCTAGATTTCATTTCCCTAATCCCGCAAAGAAATAAACAACATTAACGTATGTCCTTCCATCCCTTGTGTATCAACGTAATAAAATTAGCGGGTAAGTTGGGACTGGGACCATTTAACTTTTGCCTAGAGAAACATTTTCTGTTCTGTGGCGTGACAAGACAAGTAAAGATTTCTGGAAAGGTTAATTTCGTTCAAAAGAAGGGGAATGAGCCGTCTCGCACCGGAAAAACCTTCGTGTCCCGCGGAAGGGACCCCGGTTCAAAACTATAACAAGAATCGGTCATTTGGAGGCATGGTGATCAAAGAACTGGTCTACTTGTCACGTCTGTCTCGATGCATTTGTAATCAATTGCTGATAAATCGTTGCAGTATCGCAAAAAAAAAATTGCGGAAAAGGATGAAAAATCACTCAATCGACTTTAAAATACTTGGGGGATTCGTTCAGAGGAGGTTTATCAACATTGTTTCAGCGAGATGCCGATTTCCCAAGAAGGAAACCCGATGCCCATTACATAAATTGTTATTTGTGCGAATGATGCTGATTCCATATGCTGTTAACGACGATGCATTCCGTAGAAATAGTTTCTGGGAATTGATTGATTGGATAGAATTAGCACAATGGAAAATCCACGGAAGCGCTCACTGCCCGCCATTTTGTTTATTGCGACGCCTGCTCGTCACGACTTGGTGAATGTACAAGGAACGCTGTTGCCCAGCTGCGTTCTATGCTTGCGAGGTTTCCACAGAAATTTCTTCCTCGTGCGGAATGCCACGTGGGTCATTGCGACAGCCCTTTTCTGGTTAACGTAGAAACTTGGGGCGAGGACGGGTCGCATTACCTGCCTGCCTCCTCGCGTTGAACCCCCGAGGAGTTTTACGACGTAGCGGATGGGACGGGAGGTTAAGCGGAATTAGCCTTCGCGGAAAAACGGCCGCGTGGGAAGGGCATGTGGGAACCTGTCATTTACTGCCCCTGGAAGTGAAGCAGGAGCAACGTGACCACAAGCGTACCAGTTTCGGAGGGAGACGGACGCCGTGAATCCATATTATTTTTGACGGAGGGAGACATGTAAGTCAAGGCTTACGTCTGAGAAACGAGCATAGAAGGTCAGTGGTTTGAAAAGTACTGGGTGAAAGGGAAGTAATCATGGGAATATAATATTTTTTCCTTAATATCTCGACGGTCATTTTCATCAAATGCAGACGCATAGCAGTAGAAAATATAATTGAATAGGAGGTAAGAAATTCGTCCATCTTTTATTGTCATAAGTTTCTCCTTTACATTTACTCTATTTTTTCGTGAACCGCGCGCGTGCACACCAGGTAAGTAGTTGGTGAATCGGAGGAAAGCGTGGGACTCTAATTTTCCAGGTTTTTACGTTTATTTATGTACGTCCTTTGCGGCCGAGTATTGACGATTGCCCATCGCAGTCGGGTATTTGAAAACTGAAGATTATTTCATGGCCCTTAGAAGGGCCGTTAGGATGCATCAAAGCAATCCCGTCGAGGAATTTACTTTGAGCTGGTGTACTTGGTGACGGCCTTGGTCCCCTCGGAGACGGCGTGCTTGGCCAGCTCACCGGGAAGCAAGAGCCTGACGGCGGTCTGCACCTCCCGGCTGGTGATGGTGGAGCGCTTGTTGTAGTGAGCCAGGCGAGAAGCTTCGGCGGCGATTCTCTCGAAAATATCGTTGACGAAGCTGTTCATGATGCTCATGGCCTTGCTGGAGATTCCGGTGTCGGGGTGCACCTGCTTCAGCACTTTGTAGATGTAGATTGCGTAGCTCTCCTTCCTCCTGCGCTTCTTCTTCTTGTCTCCCTTGGAGATGTTCTTCTGGGCCTTGCCCGCTTTCTTCGCAGCCTTTCCGCTCGTCTTGGGTGGCATGGTGATCACGTTCGGCGAACGGGGTCGATTTCAGTATTTTCGCCGATCATCAGTCGCCTGCTTATGTACCCCTGGTCCGTTCCGTGAGCCGAATCTCCTCGACGACCAATCACGTAAAAGCATGATGTGGCGTCGCTAGGACGGCGGCAGCCTATATAAATGCGCCCAGGAGTCTGACAGCGATTAGACAGCACTACCAGATAAAGAAGCATTCAGCCATGTCCGGACGAGGAAAGGGAGGAAAAGTGAAGGGGAAGTCCAAGTCCCGCTCCAGCAGGGCCGGTCTTCAGTTTCCGGTCGGTCGTATCCACCGTCTGCTCCGCAAGGGGAACTATGCCGAGCGTGTTGGTGCCGGTGCCCCAGTCTACTTGGCCGCCGTCATGGAGTACCTGGCCGCGGAAGTCCTCGAGTTGGCCGGTAACGCTGCCAGGGACAACAAGAAGACGAGAATCATCCCTCGTCACTTGCAGTTGGCCATCCGCAACGACGAGGAGTTGAATAAGCTCCTGTCGGGCGTTACCATCGCTCAGGGAGGTGTCCTTCCGAACATCCAGGCGGTGCTCCTGCCCAAGAAGACTGAGAAGAAGGCATAAGCATCACGCTGTGCGCATAAAAGGTCCTTTTCAGGACCAGAACATACTAGAGAGATGTACGCGATAAATGTCATGTGAAAAAAATAATAATAACAATAAACGTAATAAGCATAGCGAATGAAACGTGGAGCTATAATTGGGCTAAGGTAAACGATGGGAAATAAAGCGTATAAAAAGTGAAAGCGTTTGTGCTGAAATGCAACGAAGAATGATTGAAGGTGACACTGCTTCGTTTACAATGTATTTCATAGTCTGTCATAAAATTTCACCTGCA
Source organism: Hetaerina americana (assembly GCF_022747635.1). NCBI lineage: Eukaryota > Metazoa > Arthropoda > Insecta > Odonata > Calopterygidae > Hetaerina > Hetaerina americana. The sequence continues at coordinate 19,113 of NW_027286101.1, forward strand.
ATCTGCCGCTTAACTACGTTATTTCTTGTTAACATGTATGGTTGCAACGGCGCGATACACATTGTCGCCAGTCCGTTGCCACGTGCTTATTCATGTACGGTTGCAACGGCGCGATATACATTGTTGCCACGTGCTTATTCATGTACGGTTGCAACGGCGCGAAGTACATTGTTGCCCCGTGCTTATTCCTGTACGGTTGCAACGGCGCGATATACATTGTCGCCAGTCCGTTGCCACGTGCTTATTCCGATTCGCTGACAATGTCTTTAACGTCGGTAAAGGCTCATACAATTTCAACTCTATTATCACCGCCATTTTTTTTTTGCGTTCGAACAGGTCTTACTTTACTATTTATCGCCGTCACACACGCTATGGCGAATAGGGAATAATTTTTCGTTCCGTTATGGCAAAGGATTGGCTCCATCTCTGAACATTGTATTGGTCCTTAGAAGGACCTTTTTTATCGACGTACGCCGGGTGTCGGATGGCGATCCCGTCGCGTCGTGTCTAACCGCCAAACCCGTAGAGAGTGCGGCCCTGTCGCTTGAGTGCGTACACGACGTCCATGGCTGTGACGGTCTTCCTCTTGGCGTGTTCGGTGTAGGTGACGGCGTCGCGAATAACGTTCTCAAGGAACACCTTGAGCACACCGCGCGTCTCCTCGTAGATGAGTCCGGAGATACGCTTCACTCCACCTCGGCGGGCGAGACGGCGGATGGCCGGCTTGGTGATGCCCTGGATGTTATCGCGGAGAACTTTGCGATGACGTTTGGCTCCTCCCTTTCCCAGGCCTTTTCCTCCCTTGCCGCGTCCAGTCATCTCTGTAGTCTGCTCGTAGTAAGGGCTGCTGTCTGATGACCTGAAATGCACCTTCGCCGGTATTTATAAACGTCGCCGCCGCGGCGATGACGTACCCGACCTCTCCACCAATCAGCGTCGCCCGTACTATCTGGCGCCATTCTCGGAAGTGCTTAAAAGACGGCGTTGACCCGGCTTTTTACAGATCGCAGAAATGGCACGTACGAAGCAGACAGCCCGCAAGTCCACCGGAGGAAAGGCCCCGAGGAAGCAGCTGGCCACCAAGGCCGCTCGCAAGAGCGCGCCGGCGACGGGAGGCGTCAAGAAGCCCCACAGGTACCGCCCCGGTACCGTGGCCCTTCGTGAGATCAGGAGATACCAGAAGAGCACGGAGCTCCTCATCCGCAAGCTGCCCTTCCAGCGCCTGGTGCGTGAGATCGCCCAGGACTTCAAGACCGATCTTCGGTTCCAGAGCTCCGCCGTCATGGCTCTCCAGGAGGCCAGCGAGGCTTACCTAGTGGGTCTCTTTGAGGACACCAACCTCTGCGCCATCCACGCTAAGCGTGTGACCATCATGCCCAAGGACATCCAGCTGGCCCGCCGTATCCGCGGAGAGCGAGCTTAGAAAGCTACTTTCGGCCGAAAAACAAAGGTCCTTTTCAGGACCAGTACATACTTAAAAGTTTGAATTTAGCACGATCGCACAATAATTAACGACGATGTAAATCCATTGGAATGATGGACGACATGAAATTTCCTTTGCGCATGGCAAGTGCGTTTGCACGGCTACGCATGAAATGAGATGAAATAAAAGTTCGTGCGATGCTTACCTGACGCGCTTAACGAAAAGAAAACAATACTCCGTGACGTGTTGTTCATTTTACACGTTCTATGAATGTTATTCTTAATTTTTTTTTTCGTCCGTCCATGTCGCATCATCAATTTTAAATAGGACCGTTGTTTTTGCATGGCATTAATCATGATAAATGTTAACTTTGGGCGTGCTCAGTGGCGTGGGCATTGAGTGGCAAGCATCTTTGGAAGACATGATGGTCCTAAAAAGGACCGAGATTGGACGCTGTCTGCTGTCCTAGGTGCGCCGGTGGCGAAGCAGTGATGGTTCACTTCTTTTTCTGGGCGGCGGAAGGTTTCTTGGCGGCGGGCTTGGCCTTGGTGGGCGTCTTCTTGGGCTTGGGGGTCTTGGGTTTGGTGGCCGCCTTTTTCGCCTTCGACGGGGACTTTGCCGCCTTGGCGGCGGGTTTCCCAGCCGCCGGCTTCTTCTTTGGCTTGTCCGCCGCCTTCTTCGCCTTCTTGGCTGGTGGCGCGGACTTGCTTCGCTCCTTGGGCGCGGACCTCTTGGTGCCACTGGACGCCTTCTCGGAGGACTTCTTGGCTCCGACCGCTTTCGGTTTCTTTACTCCCGTCTTCTTGACGACCTTTTTCGCCTTGGTCGTCCCGCTGGCTGCCGCGGGTGCGGCCTTCTTGCTGTGGCTCAGCTTGAAGGAACCTGAGGCGCCCTTTCCCTTGGTCTGGACGAGAGTTCCGGCGGTGACGGCCGCCTTGAGGTACTTCTTGATGAAAGGCGAGAGCCTCTCGGCGTCCACTTTGTAGCTGGCTGCGATGTACTTCTTGATGGCTTGAAGGGAAGAGCCACCGCGCTCCTTGAGGCCCTTGACTGCGTTGTTAACCATCTCGGAAGTGGGCGGGTGCGACGGCTTTGCGCGAGCCTTCTTGGCTGCTCCGCCCTTGCTGGCCTTCTTGGAAGCCGCGGAGGTTCCTGAAGAAGGCAGGGGTTTTACTGCGACGGTGCCCGAAGGCTGGGCTGCCGGTGGTGCGGCTGCCGCTGCTCCAGATGCTGCGTCTGCCATGTTATCGGCTGCTGCGTGATGATAGAAAGAGAAAATTACCAAGACATGGATTTCTTACGAAAGTCCACCTTGCTATCGTACCATTTCGGAGCAAAATACGATCTCTTCCTCTCGCCTCCGGTGCGCTTCTCGGATTGTTTGTACTCCACTCCTCCTCCGACTTTCGCGTTTCGGAGAGTGTCGGGGGCGCGTAACGAGGGCGCCTTGCGCCGCGGCGCCCGTCAGGGTTCCACCCTGTCGGCCGTGGCGGCGCCAGGCGTTTGGCGAGCCCAGTTCGTGTGCAGCGGGTCGTCAAAATACGGGTTGTCGTCCTGTCGAAGGCGTACCCGGGAATAAACGTTGCACACGTTTCTACCGGGGTCGATTCCTCGAGATCCGAGGTAACGTACGTTCGAGGCCATCCTTCACCTGGTATTGGACGCGCTCGCGACCCGGTGGGCCGCGCGCCGGCCGCGGAAAGCGGCCCCGAGAAGACGGTCCCTTCGGACGCCTTCCCCCTGACTCGGCGCCTGTCAAACCTTCCTCCTGTTCCTCCCCGGTGCCTGTCCCGTAAGCGGACGTTTATGCATTTTTCGACGACTCGGGGGCGTCGCGACGCACCCACCTCCCGCGCCCGTGGGAAAGGATTATCGAGTCGCAAATGGAGACGGAGTCACCCGTTAAGCGCACGCCTTACGACGCGTCCGCGTGGGCTTCGAAATGGTTGCATGGGGTGGCCGAAGGGGAAAAAGAAATGAACTGTACGCACGCGAATGGGACGTCAAAGTTCACGTACAACAAAGTCGAGGATGGCGCCGAATTATGCTTTAGCCCCGTGAGCGGGCGGGAAAAACAATGTAGTAGCCGAGGGCGCGCAGTGGCGACCCGGCCGTGACGAGTTTGCTCCGTCTCCAACGGCTTCGGACGTCGGTACCTCGTTGCGGGATGATGAATTTGTAGCAACCGGCATGTCTTCGGAAACGAAATGATACTTCATCACGGGAAAACTCTTATTGTCGTTGAAACGGCGCCACATCCACGTTTCCGCGGATGTCTACCCTAGTTTCCTTGCACGTCTTTCGAAGAGGAGAGTCGTCTGCCGTCGACTTGTTATCGCGTACATTTCTTTTATTAACCTTCCTTATCTGTGCGATGCGTTGGATGTGCTTTTCTCCACGGTGCCGTCAAGTTACGGAATACACCCCTACGACCTTAAAAAAAAATCCCTCCCACACACACGCTGTATGTCACGTTAAATGACCCTGTGTGATGGGATACCTCGGGGACGTAGTCAACGTGAAAGCGACTCCTTGAAAACCAGGCTCTCGTAAGCGTACGTAATTCGTGTCGGCAATTTCGCTCGGTACACATCCCCCGCCGTACGTCTTATTCACGGAAACGGCGAAAATAGGGCGCATCGCGGGATTGTATGCGCGATCATTACGATGGGAATCGCCATAAGCAAATAGGACAGATGCGTTTAACTCAATAATATCCACATCCCTTTCGTCGTAGTTGCGGAGCTATGACGGCTTGTATTCGTGTCACAATATTTTTCAGTTGCTTCCAACCTAATTTCACATCGTTTCCACTTGTTTCCAATCGACATAATGTGTGTCAAGCATATGGATCTTGTTTTTTACCTCCATGCCGTTGGAATAATATCTTTCATTAGAGCAATGGTCGACTTTTCCTTGTAACTTTCGAGGGTCGGGATAGTGATTGACGGATAAGGTAGAGTGAATAGCCCTTACCTGGAAAACATTCCTGTGAATAAATAAAAAAAACGTGGGAAAAAGCCGTCGGGGCGTGATGCGGCGTTCAATAGTGATGACAGATTATACTATCTGGCGTAGGAAAGACTTGAACACGATTTTTCCTGGGATCGTAATCAGGGATCCAGGCTGGTTTCCAGTGCTTGCGGGGTTGGGGGGACTAGGGGCGGCATTAACAGCCGGAACCGTTCATTCCTCTACGACCTCTCTTTCGTGGAACTCTATCACCGTCGACAGTTCACGGAACATCATTTCTCGGTTCTGTCTCGAAGAAGCCCCTGTGTTAATTCAATTACTCAGTATCTACTTCGTTCTGCATTACTTAATCAATACATGTGGACCCATCAAATATTTCATCCCCGTTCATTGTTGATTCCTTGAGGTTCTTAGCGATGCGGAAGCAACTTTATCGTCACGAGTAATAAAAGAACGATGATTAACAATTTTAAGCTGTCTGGTACCTAGCACATCACCATAAAAGATACGAAATAAGCATTCCAGTGAACAGGAAAACAAATTGTCGTCTTTTCCCCGGCCAATCTGGGATCATTGCAATGTGAAGCGAAAGTCAATCAGGAGTTAAGAGGATTCAATCCACTCACGATGAAGTAGACGACTGAAGGTTGCGTAGGTCTATGTGCACGTTCGTGTGTGTTAGTTTCTAGTGTTCATATGTAAATGACAGTTGTGTCAATGGGGGAACGTTATTCGAAAGTAACACTAGTTGACTCGAATTTAATCATTCTTATTACCAGTAGTTGCATTGCAAAATTTGACATTATCACGGCAGGAGGTAGGTGATGACTGTCATAAATGTTCGCTAATGGAGGACGTTTGTCATCCATTCCGAGATTTTGAAAAAAAAACTGTCTCCGTTTACATATCGCTGCGTACCCGAGATATTTTACTAATTTGGTACTCTGTGTGGATGAATTTATTAACAGATGTCATAAGGGTGATTTCAACTACACAAATTTGACAAAGTTCAATGTTAAGTATTAACGCCTCGCTGTGACTGGTATGACATTACATGATATCCCGGTGATTAAGCATCACCACAACTGCTAAGGTAATTAATCGTCATGGTGTATATCATGAGTCTTAAAATCACACGATCGTTATGAAATTTACACCGCTTCACGGCTCGTCGGCATTTTCTCCCGTCCGTAGTTAAGTTGTATGTTACTAAGTTGCCTAGGCAAGGACGTTATTCCATTCCATTCCCGGCCACTGTTACTAGGTGAATCTGATTAAATATCGCTTCACGAATCACTATTGTCCTCAAAGCCGAGCGTCCTTCGGTTAACGCCACTGCGGGAAATCGGTTGTCGAATACGGTGAAGTGACGATCTCGTGTACCTAGTGTCAAAATGCGGCCGGGGTGGATTCTTCAATGGGGCTAATGCGGTAAAGATTTTCACCAAATTTGCAGAAAGTAGAAATGCTAAAAGGACGGACAGGTAGGCACATGCGGCAACCTTTTTCGTCAGAAATGCACTCGGAAAGAAAGCACTTGTAGGAAGAGTCGCCTTAATGAAAACGTTATGCAATCATCTCATAAATGATTATACCGGCCGCTAATTTTAAAGATTTTTCTTTCACGTCAAACTTCGACCTCTTTTCCCTAGATTTCATTTCCCTAATCCCGCAAAGAAATAAACAACATTAACGTATGTCCTTCCATCCCTTGTGTATCAACGTAATAAAATTAGCGGGTAAGTTGGGACTGGGACCATTTAACTTTTGCCTAGAGAAACATTTTCTGTTCTGTGGCGTGACAAGACAAGTAAAGATTTCTGGAAAGGTTAATTTCGTTCAAAAGAAGGGGAATGAGCCGTCTCGCACCGGAAAAACCTTCGTGTCCCGCGGAAGGGACCCCGGTTCAAAACTATAACAAGAATCGGTCATTTGGAGGCATGGTGATCAAAGAACTGGTCTACTTGTCACGTCTGTCTCGATGCATTTGTAATCAATTGCTGATAAATCGTTGCAGTATCGCAAAAAAAAAATTGCGGAAAAGGATGAAAAATCACTCAATCGACTTTAAAATACTTGGGGGATTCGTTCAGAGGAGGTTTATCAACATTGTTTCAGCGAGATGCCGATTTCCCAAGAAGGAAACCCGATGCCCATTACATAAATTGTTATTTGTGCGAATGATGCTGATTCCATATGCTGTTAACGACGATGCATTCCGTAGAAATAGTTTCTGGGAATTGATTGATTGGATAGAATTAGCACAATGGAAAATCCACGGAAGCGCTCACTGCCCGCCATTTTGTTTATTGCGACGCCTGCTCGTCACGACTTGGTGAATGTACAAGGAACGCTGTTGCCCAGCTGCGTTCTATGCTTGCGAGGTTTCCACAGAAATTTCTTCCTCGTGCGGAATGCCACGTGGGTCATTGCGACAGCCCTTTTCTGGTTAACGTAGAAACTTGGGGCGAGGACGGGTCGCATTACCTGCCTGCCTCCTCGCGTTGAACCCCCGAGGAGTTTTACGACGTAGCGGATGGGACGGGAGGTTAAGCGGAATTAGCCTTCGCGGAAAAACGGCCGCGTGGGAAGGGCATGTGGGAACCTGTCATTTACTGCCCCTGGAAGTGAAGCAGGAGCAACGTGACCACAAGCGTACCAGTTTCGGAGGGAGACGGACGCCGTGAATCCATATTATTTTTGACGGAGGGAGACATGTAAGTCAAGGCTTACGTCTGAGAAACGAGCATAGCAGGTCAGTGGTTTGAAAAGTACTGGGTGAAAGGGAAGTAATCATGGGAATATAATATTTTTTCCTTAATATCTCGACGGTCATTTTCATCAAATGCAGACGCATAGCAGTAGAAAATATAATTGAATAGGAGGTAAGAAATTCGTCCATCTTTTATTGTCATAAGTTTCTCCTTTACATTTACTCTATTTTTTCGTGAACCGCGCGCGTGCACACCAGGTAAGTAGTTGGTGAATCGGAGGAAAGCGTGGGACTCTAATTTTCCAGGTTTTTACGTTTATTTATGTACGTCCTTTGCGGCCGAGTATTGACGATTGCCCATCGCAGTCGGGTATTTGAAAACTGAAGATTATTTCATGGCCCTTAGAAGGGCCGTTAGGATGCATCAAAGCAATCCCGTCGAGGAATTTACTTTGAGCTGGTGTACTTGGTGACGGCCTTGGTCCCCTCGGAGACGGCGTGCTTGGCCAGCTCACCGGGAAGCAAGAGCCTGACGGCGGTCTGCACCTCCCGGCTGGTGATGGTGGAGCGCTTGTTGTAGTGAGCCAGGCGAGAAGCTTCGGCGGCGATTCTCTCGAAAATATCGTTGACGAAGCTGTTCATGATGCTCATGGCCTTGCTGGAGATTCCGGTGTCGGGGTGCACCTGCTTCAGCACTTTGTAGATGTAGATTGCGTAGCTCTCCTTCCTCCTGCGCTTCTTCTTCTTGTCTCCCTTGGAGATGTTCTTCTGGGCCTTGCCCGCTTTCTTCGCAGCCTTTCCGCTCGTCTTGGGTGGCATGGTGATCACGTTCGGCGAACGGGGTCGATTTCAGTATTTTCGCCGATCATCAGTCGCCTGCTTATGTACCCCTGGTCCGTTCCGTGAGCCGAATCTCCTCGACGACCAATCACGTAAAAGCATGATGTGGCGTCGCTAGGACGGCGGCAGCCTATATAAATGCGCCCAGGAGTCTGACAGCGATTAGACAGCACTACCAGATAAAGAAGCATTCAGCCATGTCCGGACGAGGAAAGGGAGGAAAAGTGAAGGGGAAGTCCAAGTCCCGCTCCAGCAGGGCCGGTCTTCAGTTTCCGGTCGGTCGTATCCACCGTCTGCTCCGCAAGGGGAACTATGCCGAGCGTGTTGGTGCCGGTGCCCCAGTCTACTTGGCCGCCGTCATGGAGTACCTGGCCGCGGAAGTCCTCGAGTTGGCCGGTAACGCTGCCAGGGACAACAAGAAGACGAGAATCATCCCTCGTCACTTGCAGTTGGCCATCCGCAACGACGAGGAGTTGAATAAGCTCCTGTCGGGCGTTACCATCGCTCAGGGAGGTGTCCTTCCGAACATCCAGGCGGTGCTCCTGCCCAAGAAGACTGAGAAGAAGGCATAAGCATCACGCTGTGCGCATAAAAGGTCCTTTTCAGGACCAGAACATACTAGAGAGATGTACGCGATAAATGTCATGTGAAAAAAATAATAATAACAATAAACGTAATAAGCATAGCGAATGAAACGTGGAGCTATAATTGGGCTAAGGTAAACGATGGGAAATAAAGCGTATAAAAAGTGAAAGCGTTTGTGCTGAAATGCAACGAAGAATGATTGAAGGTGACACTGCTTCGTTTACAATGTATTTCATAGTCTGTCATAAAATTTCACCTGCAATCTGCCGCTTAACTACGTTATTTCTTGTTAACATGTATGGTTGCAACGGCGCGATACACATTGTCGCCAGTCCGTTGCCACGTGCTTATTCATGTACGGTTGCAACGGCGCGATATACATTGTTGCCACGTGCTTATTCATGTACGGTTGCAACGGCGCGAAGTACATTGTTGCCCCGTGCTTATTCCTGTACGGTTGCAACGGCGCGATATACATTGTCGCCAGTCCGTTGCCACGTGCTTATTCCGATTCGCTGACAATGTCTTTAACGTCGGTAAAGGCTCATACAATTTCAACTCTATTATCACCGCCATTTTTTTTTGCGTTCGAACAGGTCTTACTTTACTATTTATCGCCGTCACACACGCTATGGCGAATAGGGAATAATTTTTCGTTCCGTTATGGCAAAGGATTGGCTCCATCTCTGAACATTGTATTGGTCCTTAGAAGGACCTTTTTTATCGACGTACGCCGGGTGTCGGATGGCGATCCCGTCGCGTCGTGTCTAACCGCCAAACCCGTAGAGAGTGCGGCCCTGTCGCTTGAGTGCGTACACGACGTCCATGGCTGTGACGGTCTTCCTCTTGGCGTGTTCGGTGTAGGTGACGGCGTCGCGAATAACGTTCTCAAGGAACACCTTGAGCACACCGCGCGTCTCCTCGTAGATGAGTCCGGAGATACGCTTCACTCCACCTCGGCGGGCGAGACGGCGGATGGCCGCTTGGTGATGCCCTGGATGTTATCGCGGAGAACTTTGCGATGACGTTTGGCTCCTCCCTTTCCCAGGCCTTTTCCTCCCTTGCCGCGTCCAGTCATCTCTGTAGTCTGCTCGTAGTAAGGGCTGCTGTCTGATGACCTGAAATGCACCTTCGCCGGTATTTATAAACGTCGCCGCCGCGGCGATGACGTACCCGACCTCTCCACCAATCAGCGTCGCCCGTACTATCTGGCGCCATTCTCGGAAGTGCTTAAAAGACGGCGTTGACCCGGCTTTTTACAGATCGCAGAAATGGCACGTACGAAGCAGACAGCCCGCAAGTCCACCGGAGGAAAGGCCCCGAGGAAGCAGCTGGCCACCAAGGCCGCTCGCAAGAGCGCGCCGGCGACGGGAGGCGTCAAGAAGCCCCACAGGTACCGCCCCGGTACCGTGGCCCTTCGTGAGATCAGGAGATACCAGAAGAGCACGGAGCTCCTCATCCGCAAGCTGCCCTTCCAGCGCCTGGTGCGTGAGATCGCCCAGGACTTCAAGACCGATCTTCGGTTCCAGAGCTCCGCCGTCATGGCTCTCCAGGAGGCCAGCGAGGCTTACCTAGTGGGTCTCTTTGAGGACACCAACCTCTGCGCCATCCACGCTAAGCGTGTGACCATCATGCCCAAGGACATCCAGCTGGCCCGCCGTATCCGCGGAGAGCGAGCTTAGAAAGCTACTTTCGGCCGAAAAACAAAGGTCCTTTTCAGGACCAGTACATACTTAAAAGTTTGAATTTAGCACGATCGCACAATAATTAACGACGATGTAAATCCATTGGAATGATGGACGACATGAAATTTCCTTTGCGCATGGCAAGTGCGTTTGCACGGCTACGCATGAAATGAGATGAAATAAAAGTTCGTGCGATGCTTACCTGACGCGCTTAACGAAAAGAAAACAATACTCCGTGACGTGTTGTTCATTTTACACGTTCTATGAATGTTATTCTTAATTTTTTTTTTCGTCCGTCCATGTCGCATCATCAATTTTAAATAGGACCGTTGTTTTTGCATGGCATTAATCATGATAAATGTTAACTTTGGGCGTGCTCAGTGGCGTGGGCATTGAGTGGCAAGCATCTTTGGAAGACATGATGGTCCTAAAAAGGACCGAGATTGGACGCTGTCTGCTGTCCTAGGTGCGCCGGTGGCGAAGCAGTGATGGTTCACTTCTTTTTCTGGGCGGCGGAAGGTTTCTTGGCGGCGGGCTTGGCCTTGGTGGGCGTCTTCTTGGGCTTGGGGTCTTGGGTTTGGTGGCCGCCTTTTTCGCCTTCGACGGGGACTTTGCCGCCTTGGCGGCGGGTTTCCCCAGCCGCCGGCTTCTTCTTTGGCTTGTCCGCCGCCTTCTTCGCCTTCTTGGCTGGTGGCGCGGACTTGCTTCGCTCCTTGGGCGCGGACCTCTTGGTGCCACTGGACGCCTTCTCGGAGGACTTCTTGGCTCCGACCGCTTTCGGTTTCTTTACTCCCGTCTTCTTGACGACCTTTTTCGCCTTGGTCGTCCCGCTGGCTGCCGCGGGTGCGGCCTTCTTGCTGTGGCTCAGCTTGAAGGAACCTGAGGCGCCCTTTCCCTTGGTCTGGACGAGAGTTCCGGCGGTGACGGCCGCCTTGAGGTACTTCTTGATGAAAGGCGAGAGCCTCTCGGCGTCCACTTTGTAGCTGGCTGCGATGTACTTCTTGATGGCTTGAAGGGAAGAGCCACCGCGCTCCTTGAGGCCCTTGACTGCGTTGTTAACCATCTCGGAAGTGGGCGGGTGCGACGGCTTTGCGCGAGCCTTCTTGGCTGCTCCGCCCTTGCTGGCCTTCTTGGAAGCCGCGGAGGTTCCTGAAGAAGGCAGGGGTTTTACTGCGACGGTGCCCGAAGGCTGGGCTGCCGGTGGTGCGGCTGCCGCTGCTCCAGATGCTGCGTCTGCCATGTTATCGGCTGCTGCGTGATGATAGAAAGAGAAAATTACCAAGACATGGATTTCTTACGAAAGTCCACCTTGCTATCGTACCATTTCGGAGCAAAATACGATCTCTTCCTCTCGCCTCCGGTGCGCTTCTCGGATTGTTTGTACTCCACTCCTCCTCCGACTTTCGCGTTTCGGAGAGTGTCGGGGGCGCGTAACGAGGGCGCCTTGCGCCGCGGCGCCCGTCAGGGTTCCACCCTGTCGGCCGTGGCGGCGCCAGGCGTTTGGCGAGCCCAGTTCGTGTGCAGCGGGTCGTCAAAATACGGGTTGTCGTCCTGTCGAAGGCGTACCCGGGAATAAACGTTGCACACGTTTCTACCGGGGTCGATTCCTCGAGATCCGAGGTAACGTACGTTCGAGGCCATCCTTCACCTGGTATTGGACGCGCTCGCGACCCGGTGGGCCGCGCGCCGGCCGCGGAAAGCGGCCCCGAGAAGACGGTCCCTTCGGACGCCTTCCCCCTGACTCGGCGCCTGTCAAACCTTCCTCCTGTTCCTCCCCGGTGCCTGTCCCGTAAGCGGACGTTTATGCATTTTTCGACGACTCGGGGGCGTCGCGACGCACCCACCTCCCGCGCCCGTGGGAAAGGATTATCGAGTCGCAAATGGAGACGGAGTCACCCGTTAAGCGCACGCCTTACGACGCGTCCGCGTGGGCTTCGAAATGGTTGCATGGGGTGGCCGAAGGGGAAAAAGAAATGAACTGTACGCACGCGAATGGGACGTCAAAGTTCACGTACAACAAAGTCGAGGATGGCGCCGAATTATGCTTTAGCCCCGTGAGCGGGCGGGAAAAAACAATGTAGTAGCCGAGGGCGCGCAGTGGCGACCCGGCCGTGACGAGTTTGCTCCGTCTCCAACGGCTTCGGACGTCGGTACCTCGTTGCGGGATGATGAATTTGTAGCAACCGGCATGTCTTCGGAAACGAAATGATACTTCATCACGGGATAACTCTTATTGTCGTTGAAACGGCGCCACATCCACGTTTCCGCGGATGTCTACCCTAGTTTCCTTGCACGTCTTTCGAAGAGGAGAGTCGTCTGCCGTCGACTTGTTATCGCGTACATTTCTTTTATTAACCTTCCTTATCTGTGCGATGCGTTGGATGTGCTTTTCTCCACGGTGCCGTCAAGTTACGGAATACACCCCTACGACCTTAAAAAAAAATCCCTCCCACACACACGCTGTATGTCACGTTAAATGACCCTGTGTGATGGGATACCTCGGGGACGTAGTCAACGTGAAAGCGACTCCTTGAAAACCAGGCTCTCGTAAGCGTACGTAATTCGTGTCGGCAATTTCGCTCGGTACACATCCCCCGCCGTACGTCTTATTCACGGAAACGGCGAAAATAGGGCGCATCGCGGGATTGTATGCGCGATCATTACGATGGGAATCGCCATAAGCAAATAGGACAGATGCGTTTAACTCAATAATATCCACATCCCTTTCGTCGTAGTTGCGGAGCTATGACGGCTTGTATTCGTGTCACAATATTTTTCAGTTGCTTCCAACCTAATTTCACATCGTTTCCACTTGTTTCCAATCGACATAATGTGTGTCAAGCATATGGATCTTGTTTTTTACCTCCATGCCGTTGGAATAATATCTTTCATTAGAGCAATGGTCGACTTTTCCTTGTAACTTTCGAGGGTCGGGATAGTGATTGACGGATAAGGTAGAGTGAATAGCCCTTACCTGGAAAACATTCCTGTGAATAAATAAAAAAAAACGTGGGAAAAAGCCGTCGGGGCGTGATGCGGCGTTCAATAGTGATGACAGATTATACTATCTGGCGTAGGAAAGACTTGAACACGATTTTTCCTGGGATCGTAATCAGGGATCCAGGCTGGTTTCCAGTGCTTGCGGGGTTGGGGGGACTAGGGGCGGCATTAACAGCCGGAACCGTTCATTCCTCTACGACCTCTCTTTCGTGGAACTCTATCACCGTCGACAGTTCACGGAACATCATTTCTCGGTTCTGTCTCGAAGAAGCCCCTGTGTTAATTCAATTACTCAGTATCTACTTCGTTCTGCATTACTTAATCAATACATGTGGACCCATCAAATATTTCATCCCCGTTCATTGTTGATTCCTTGAGGTTCTTAGCGATGCGGAAGCAACTTTATCGTCACGAGTAATAAAAGAACGATGATTAACAATTTTAAGCTGTCTGGTACCTAGCACATCACCATAAAAGATACGAAATAAGCATTCCAGTGAACAGGAAAACAAATTGTCGTCTTTTCCCCGGCCAATCTGGGATCATTGCAATGTGAAGCGAAAGTCAATCAGGAGTTAAGAGGATTCAATCCACTCACGATGAAGTAGACGACTGAAGGTTGCGTAGGTCTATGTGCACGTTCGTGTGTGTTAGTTTCTAGTGTTCATATGTAAATGACAGTTGTGTCAATGGGGGAACGTTATTCGAAAGTAACACTAGTTGACTCGAATTTAATCATTCTTATTACCAGTAGTTGCATTGCAAAATTTGACATTATCACGGCAGGAGGTAGGTGATGACTGTCATAAATGTTCGCTAATGGAGGACGTTTGTCATCCATTCCGAGATTTTGAAAAAAAAACTGTCTCCGTTTACATATCGCTGCGTACCCGAGATATTTTACTAATTTGGTACTCTGTGTGGATGAATTTATTAACAGATGTCATAAGGGTGATTTCAACTACACAAATTTGACAAAGTTCAATGTTAAGTATTAACGCCTCGCTGTGACTGGTATGACATTACATGATATCCCGGTGATTAAGCATCACCACAACTGCTAAGGTAATTAATCGTCATGGTGTATATCATGAGTCTTAAAATCACACGATCGTTATGAAATTTACACCGCTTCACGGCTCGTCGGCATTTTCTCCCGTCCGTAGTTAAGTTGTATGTTACTAAGTTGCCTAGGCAAGGACGTTATTCCATTCCATTCCCGGCCACTGTTACTAGGTGAATCTGATTAAATATCGCTTCACGAATCACTATTGTCCTCAAAGCCGAGCGTCCTTCGGTTAACGCCACTGCGGGAAATCGGTTGTCGAATACGGTGAAGTGACGATCTCGTGTACCTAGTGTCAAAATGCGGCCGGGGTGGATTCTTCAATGGGGCTAATGCGGTAAAGATTTTCACCAAATTTGCAGAAAGTAGAAATGCTAAAAGGACGGACAGGTAGGCACATGCGGCAACCTTTTTCGTCAGAAATGCACTCGGAAAGAAAGCACTTGTAGGAAGAGTCGCCTTAATGAAAACGTTATGCAATCATCTCATAAATGATTATACCGGCCGCTAATTTTAAAGATTTTTCTTTCACGTCAAACTTCGACCTCTTTTCCCTAGATTTCATTTCCCTAATCCCGCAAAGAAATAAACAACATTAACGTATGTCCTTCCATCCCTTGTGTATCAACGTAATAAAATTAGCGGGTAAGTTGGGACTGGGACCATTTAACTTTTGCCTAGAGAAACATTTTCTGTTCTGTGGCGTGACAAGACAAGTAAAGATTTCTGGAAAGGTTAATTTCGTTCAAAAGAAGGGGAATGAGCCGTCTCGCACCGGAAAAACCTTCGTGTCCCGCGGAAGGGACCCCGGTTCAAAACTATAACAAGAATCGGTCATTTGGAGGCATGGTGATCAAAGAACTGGTCTACTTGTCACGTCTGTCTCGATGCATTTGTAATCAATTGCTGATAAATCGTTGCAGTATCGCAAAAAAAAAATTGCGGAAAAGGATGAAAAATCACTCAATCGACTTTAAAATACTTGGGGGATTCGTTCAGAGGAGGTTTATCAACATTGTTTCAGCGAGATGCCGATTTCCCAAGAAGGAAACCCGATGCCCATTACATAAATTGTTATTTGTGCGAATGATGCTGATTCCATATGCTGTTAACGACGATGCATTCCGTAGAAATAGTTTCTGGGAATTGATTGATTGGATAGAATTAGCACAATGGAAAATCCACGGAAGCGCTCACTGCCCGCCATTTTGTTTATTGCGACGCCTGCTCGTCACGACTTGGTGAATGTACAAGGAACGCTGTTGCCCAGCTGCGTTCTATGCTTGCGAGGTTTCCACAGAAATTTCTTCCTCGTGCGGAATGCCACGTGGGTCATTGCGACAGCCCTTTTCTGGTTAACGTAGAAACTTGGGGCGAGGACGGGTCGCATTACCTGCCTGCCTCCTCGCGTTGAACCCCCGAGGAGTTTTACGACGTAGCGGATGGGACGGGAGGTTAAGCGGAATTAGCCTTCGCGGAAAAACGGCCGCGTGGGAAGGGCATGTGGGAACCTGTCATTTACTGCCCCTGGAAGTGAAGCAGGAGCAACGTGACCACAAGCGTACCAGTTTCGGAGGGAGACGGACGCCGTGAATCCATATTATTTTTGACGGAGGGAGACATGTAAGTCAAGGCTTACGTCTGAGAAACGAGCATAGCAGGTCAGTGGTTTGAAAAGTACTGGGTGAAAGGGAAGTAATCATGGGAATATAATATTTTTTCCTTAATATCTCGACGGTCATTTTCATCAAATGCAGACGCATAGCAGTAGAAAATATAATTGAATAGGAGGTAAGAAATTCGTCCATCTTTTATTGTCATAAGTTTCTCCTTTACATTTACTCTATTTTTTCGTGAACCGCGCGCGTGCACACCAGGTAAGTAGTTGGTGAATCGGAGGAAAGCGTGGGACTCTAATTTTCCAGGTTTTTACGTTTATTTATGTACGTCCTTTGCGGCCGAGTATTGACGATTGCCCATCGCAGTCGGGTATTTGAAAACTGAAGATTATTTCATGGCCCTTAGAAGGGCCGTTAGGATGCATCAAAGCAATCCCGTCGAGGAATTTACTTTGAGCTGGTGTACTTGGTGACGGCCTTGGTCCCCTCGGAGACGGCGTGCTTGGCCAGCTCACCGGGAAGCAAGAGCCTGACGGCGGTCTGCACCTCCCGGCTGGTGATGGTGGAGCGCTTGTTGTAGTGAGCCAGGCGAGAAGCTTCGGCGGCGATTCTCTCGAAAATATCGTTGACGAAGCTGTTCATGATGCTCATGGCCTTGCTGGAGATTCCGGTGTCGGGGTGCACCTGCTTCAGCACTTTGTAGATGTAGATTGCGTAGCTCTCCTTCCTCCTGCGCTTCTTCTTCTTGTCTCCCTTGGAGATGTTCTTCTGGGCCTTGCCCGCTTTCTTCGCAGCCTTTCCGCTCGTCTTGGGTGGCATGGTGATCACGTTCGGCGAACGGGGTCGATTTCAGTATTTTCGCCGATCATCAGTCGCCTGCTTATGTACCCCTGGTCCGTTCCGTGAGCCGAATCTCCTCGACGACCAATCACGTAAAAGCATGATGTGGCGTCGCTAGGACGGCGGCAGCCTATATAAATGCGCCCAGGAGTCTGACAGCGATTAGACAGCACTACCAGATAAAGAAGCATTCAGCCATGTCCGGACGAGGAAAGGGAGGAAAAGTGAAGGGGAAGTCCAAGTCCCGCTCCAGCAGGGCCGGTCTTCAGTTTCCGGTCGGTCGTATCCACCGTCTGCTCCGCAAGGGGAACTATGCCGAGCGTGTTGGTGCCGGTGCCCCAGTCTACTTGGCCGCCGTCATGGAGTACCTGGCCGCGGAAGTCCTCGAGTTGGCCGGTAACGCTGCCAGGGACAACAAGAAGACGAGAATCATCCCTCGTCACTTGCAGTTGGCCATCCGCAACGACGAGGAGTTGAATAAGCTCCTGTCGGGCGTTACCATCGCTCAGGGAGGTGTCCTTCCGAACATCCAGGCGGTGCTCCTGCCCAAGAAGACTGAGAAGAAGGCATAAGCATCACGCTGTGCGCATAAAAGGTCCTTTTCAGGACCAGAACATACTAGAGAGATGTACGCGATAAATGTCATGTGAAAAAAATAATAATAACAATAAACGTAATAAGCATAGCGAATGAAACGTGGAGCTATAATTGGGCTAAGGTAAACGATGGGAAATAAAGCGTATAAAAAGTGAAAGCGTTTGTGCTGAAATGCAACGAAGAATGATTGAAGGTGACACTGCTTCGTTTACAATGTATTTCATAGTCTGTCATAAAATTTCACCTGCAATCTGCCGCTTAACTACGTTATTTCTTGTTAACATGTATGGTTGCAACGGCGCGATACACATTGTCGCCAGTCCGTTGCCACGTGCTTATTCATGTACGGTTGCAACGGCGCGATATACATTGTTGCCACGTGCTTATTCATGTACGGTTGCAACGGCGCGAAGTACATTGTTGCCCCGTGCTTATTCCTGTACGGTTGCAACGGCGCGATATACATTGTCGCCAGTCCGTTGCCACGTGCTTATTCCGATTCGCTGACAATGTCTTTAACGTCGGTAAAGGCTCATACAATTTCAACTCTATTATCACCGCCATTTTTTTTTTGCGTTCGAACAGGTCTTACTTTACTATTTATCGCCGTCACACACGCTATGGCGAATAGGGAATAATTTTTCGTTCCGTTATGGCAAAGGATTGGCTCCATCTCTGAACATTGTATTGGTCCTTAGAAGGACCTTTTTTATCGACGTACGCCGGGTGTCGGATGGCGATCCCGTCGCGTCGTGTCTAACCGCCAAACCCGTAGAGAGTGCGGCCCTGTCGCTTGAGTGCGTACACGACGTCCATGGCTGTGACGGTCTTCCTCTTGGCGTGTTCGGTGTAGGTGACGGCGTCGCGAATAACGTTCTCAAGGAACACCTTGAGCACACCGCGCGTCTCCTCGTAGATGAGTCCGGAGATACGCTTCACTCCACCTCGGCGGGCGAGACGGCGGATGGCCGGCTTGGTGATGCCCTGGATGTTATCGCGGAGAACTTTGCGATGACGTTTGGCTCCTCCCTTTCCCAGGCCTTTTCCTCCCTTGCCGCGTCCAGTCATCTCTGTAGTCTGCTCGTAGTAAGGGCTGCTGTCTGATGACCTGAAATGCACCTTCGCCGGTATTTATAAACGTCGCCGCCGCGGCGATGACGTACCCGACCTCTCCACCAATCAGCGTCGCCCGTACTATCTGGCGCCATTCTCGGAAGTGCTTAAAAGACGGCGTTGACCCGGCTTTTTACAGATCGCAGAAATGGCACGTACGAAGCAGACAGCCCGCAAGTCCACCGGAGGAAAGGCCCCGAGGAAGCAGCTGGCCACCAAGGCCGCTCGCAAGAGCGCGCCGGCGACGGGAGGCGTCAAGAAGCCCCACAGGTACCGCCCCGGTACCGTGGCCCTTCGTGAGATCAGGAGATACCAGAAGAGCACGGAGCTCCTCATCCGCAAGCTGCCCTTCCAGCGCCTGGTGCGTGAGATCGCCCAGGACTTCAAGACCGATCTTCGGTTCCAGAGCTCCGCCGTCATGGCTCTCCAGGAGGCCAGCGAGGCTTACCTAGTGGGTCTCTTTGAGGACACCAACCTCTGCGCCATCCACGCTAAGCGTGTGACCATCATGCCCAAGGACATCCAGCTGGCCCGCCGTATCCGCGGAGAGCGAGCTTAGAAAGCTACTTTCGGCCGAAAAACAAAGGTCCTTTTCAGGACCAGTACATACTTAAAAGTTTGAATTTAGCACGATCGCACAATAATTAACGACGATGTAAATCCATTGGAATGATGGACGACATGAAATTTCCTTTGCGCATGGCAAGTGCGTTTGCACGGCTACGCATGAAATGAGATGAAATAAAAGTTCGTGCGATGCTTACCTGACGCGCTTAACGAAAAGAAAACAATACTCCGTGACGTGTTGTTCATTTTACACGTTCTATGAATGTTATTCTTAATTTTTTTTTTCGTCCGTCCATGTCGCATCATCAATTTTAAATAGGACCGTTGTTTTTGCATGGCATTAATCATGATAAATGTTAACTTTGGGCGTGCTCAGTGGCGTGGGCATTGAGTGGCAAGCATCTTTGGAAGACATGATGGTCCTAAAAAGGACCGAGATTGGACGCTGTCTGCTGTCCTAGGTGCGCCGGTGGCGAAGCAGTGATGGTTCACTTCTTTTTCTGGGCGGCGGAAGGTTTCTTGGCGGCGGGCTTGGCCTTGGTGGGCGTCTTCTTGGGCTTGGGGGTCTTGGGTTTGGTGGCCGCCTTTTTCGCCTTCGACGGGGACTTTGCCGCCTTGGCGGCGGGTTTCCCAGCCGCCGGCTTCTTCTTTGGCTTGTCCGCCGCCTTCTTCGCCTTCTTGGCTGGTGGCGCGGACTTGCTTCGCTCCTTGGGCGCGGACCTCTTGGTGCCACTGGACGCCTTCTCGGAGGACTTCTTGGCTCCGACCGCTTTCGGTTTCTTTACTCCCGTCTTCTTGACGACCTTTTTCGCCTTGGTCGTCCCGCTGGCTGCCGCGGGTGCGGCCTTCTTGCTGTGGCTCAGCTTGAAGGAACCTGAGGCGCCCTTTCCTTGGTCTGGACGAGAGTTCCGGCGGTGACGGCCGCCTTGAGGTACTTCTTGATGAAAGGCGAGAGCCTCTCGGCGTCCACTTTGTAGCTGGCTGCGATGTACTTCTTGATGGCTTGAAGGGAAGAGCCACCGCGCTCCTTGAGGCCCTTGACTGCGTTGTTAACCATCTCGGAAGTGGGCGGGTGCGACGGCTTTGCGCGAGCCTTCTTGGCTGCTCCGCCCTTGCTGGCCTTCTTGGAAGCCGCGGAGGTTCCTGAAGAAGGCAGGGGTTTTTACTGCGACGGTGCCCGAAGGCTGGGCTGCCGGTGGTGCGGCTGCCGCTGCTCCAGATGCTGCGTCTGCCATGTTATCGGCTGCTGCGTGATGATAGAAAGAGAAAATTACCAAGACATGGATTTCTTACGAAAGTCCACCTTGCTATCGTACCATTTCGGAGCAAAATACGATCTCTTCCTCTCGCCTCCGGTGCGCTTCTCGGATTGTTTGTACTCCACTCCTCCTCCGACTTTCGCGTTTCGGAGAGTGTCGGGGGCGCGTAACGAGGGCGCCTTGCGCCGCGGCGCCCGTCAGGGTTCCACCCTGTCGGCCGTGGCGGCGCCAGGCGTTTGGCGAGCCCAGTTCGTGTGCAGCGGGTCGTCAAAATACGGGTTGTCGTCCTGTCGAAGGCGTACCCGGGAATAAACGTTGCACACGTTCTACCGGGGTCGATTCCTCGAGATCCGAGGTAACGTACGTTCGAGGCCATCCTTCACCTGGTATTGGACGCGCTCGCGACCCGGTGGGCCGCGCGCCGGCCGCGGAAAGCGGCCCCGAGAAGACGGTCCCTTCGGACGCCTTCCCCCTGACTCGGCGCCTGTCAAACTTCCTCCTGTTCCTCCCCGGTGCCTGTCCCGTAAGCGGACGTTTATGCATTTTTCGACGACTCGGGGGCGTCGCGACGCACCCACCTCCCGCGCCCCGTGGGAAAGGATTATCGAGTCGCAAATGGAGACGGAGTCACCCGTTAAGCGCACGCCTTACGACGCGTCCGCGTGGGCTTCGAAATGGTTGCATGGGGTGGCCGAAGGGAAAAAGAAATGAACTGTACGCACGCGAATGGGACGTCAAAGTTCACGTACAACAAAGTCGAGGATGGCGCCGAATTATGCTTTAGCCCCGTGAGCGGGCGGGAAAAACAATGTAGTAGCCGAGGGCGCGCAGTGGCGACCCGGCCGTGACGAGTTTGCTCCGTCTCCAACGGCTTCGGACGTCGGTACCTCGTTGCGGGATGATGAATTTGTAGCAACCGGCATGTCTTCGGAAACGAAATGATACTTCATCACGGGAAAACTCTTATTGTCGTTGAAACGGCGCCACATCCACGTTTCCGCGGATGTCTACCCTAGTTTCCTTGCACGTCTTTCGAAGAGGAGAGTCGTCTGCCGTCGACTTGTTATCGCGTACATTTCTTTTATTAACCTTCCTTATCTGTGCGATGCGTTGGATGTGCTTTTCTCCACGGTGCCGTCAAGTTACGGAATACACCCCTACGACCTTAAAAAAAAATCCCTCCCACACACACGCTGTATGTCACGTTAAATGACCCTGTGTGATGGGATACCTCGGGGACGTAGTCAACGTGAAAGCGACTCCTTGAAAACCAGGCTCTCGTAAGCGTACGTAATTCGTGTCGGCAATTTCGCTCGGTACACATCCCCCGCCGTACGTCTTATTCACGGAAACGGCGAAAATAGGGCGCATCGCGGGATTGTATGCGCGATCATTACGATGGTAATCGCCATAAGCAAATAGGACAGATGCGTTTAACTCAATAATATCCACATCCCTTTCGTCGTAGTTGCGGAGCTATGACGGCTTGTATTCGTGTCACAATATTTTTCAGTTGCTTCCAACCTAATTTCACATCGTTTCCACTTGTTTCCAATCGACATAATGTGTGTCAAGCATATGGATCTTGTTTTTTTACCTCCATGCCGTTGGAATAATATCTTTCATTAGAGCAATGGTCGACTTTTCCTTGTAACTTTCGAGGGTCGGGATAGTGATTGACGGATAAGTAGAGTGAATAGCCCTTACCTGGAAAACATTCCTGTGAATAAATAAAAAAAACGTGGGAAAAAGCCGTCGGGGCGTGATGCGGCGTTCAATAGTGATGACAGATTATACTATCTGGCGTAGGAAAGACTTGAACACGATTTTTCCTGGGATCGTAATCAGGGATCCAGGCTGGTTTCCAGTGCTTGCGGGTTGGGGGGGACTAGGGGCGGCATTAACAGCCGGAACCGTTCATTCCTCTACGACCTCTCTTTCGTGGAACTCTATCACCGTCGACAGTTCACGGAACATCATTTCTCGGTTCTGTCTCGAAGAAGCCCCTGTGTTAATTCAATTACTCAGTATCTACTTCGTTCTGCATTACTTAATCAATACATGTGGACCCATCAAATATTTTCATCCCGTTCATTGTTGATTCCTTGAGGTTCTTAGCGATGCGGAAGCAACTTTATCGTCACGAGTAATAAAAGAACGATGATTAACAATTTTAAGCTGTCTGGTACCTAGCACATCACCATAAAAGATACGAAATAAGCATTCCAGTGAACAGGAAAACAAATTGTCGTCTTTTCCCCGGCCAATCTGGGATCATTGCAATGTGAAGCGAAAAGTCAATCAGGAGTTAAGAGGATTCAATCCACTCACGATGAAGTAGACGACTGAAGGTTGCGTAGGTCTATGTGCACGTTCGTGTGTGTTAGTTTCTAGTGTTCATATGTAAATGACAGTTGTGTCAATGGGGGAA